>NW_010115090.1:1621-2128 GCF_000699245.1 Pterocles gutturalis | reverse complement strand
GTGACCCCCCACCCCAAGTACAGCCACACTGAGGCCAGCGTGGGGACTGGGGTGATGGGGTGGCCCCAATGTGGGGCCAGGCATGTCCTTGGCGTCTGTTCACGTGTTGAACGCACTGCCATCGCCCCCCTCCGTCCCCGTGACACCTTGCTGTGCTCTGAGGGCCAAGGTGCAGCAAAGGGGGGTTGAATTGGTGTGGGTAAATCCAAGGTGCTAAAAAAAAAAAAAAAAAAAGAAAGAAAGAAAAGAGAAATCTGTACCTAGCTTTTTATTATTGTATGGAAATTAGTACCATAAAAGCTGTGCGAGTCACACGGCCTCTATTTCTTACAGTCTACTGTATTTTGTGTAATTAATACAATTTAAAGCCTGTGGATTTTTTTTTTTTTTTGATCAGTTGTGTCCTATAAACCATTTTCTAAAGGCACTGAATAAAGAAACGTTATCCTCTTGTAGCCTGGCTCAGCGCAATGATGGGGAGCTGGTGACCGGGACCCCATCTGTATC
>NW_010115090.1:1288-1500 GCF_000699245.1 Pterocles gutturalis | reverse complement strand
GCGGAGACCCGCGGGCAGGATGGGAGCCGAAGCGTACAGTGATGGTGACGCTTATGGAGCCGAGACCCAGCCATGGCGGTCGTGGTGCCGCTGGCGCTCAGCCTCGCACTGCGCCTGGCTCTGGGTTCTGCACTGGCACGTTGGCGGGGATCTGGCACGGCTCCCTGGCCAGGGCTGGCTCCCGGGGCTGCCTTGGGCCGGCGGGGCGGGGC
>NW_010115090.1:352-1250 GCF_000699245.1 Pterocles gutturalis | reverse complement strand
GTGAAGTAGCCGAAATACACATAAAACTGCAAGAGGGGGGAAGTGAGCGATGCTTGCAGCCCCCCCACCTTCACCCCACCCCATTCAGGGACCACCTCCATCCTAAGTGTCCCCCCTCCCTACCTGAGGATGCACAGACAAGCCCAAGCCTCTCTTGTCGGCCACAATGATGGTGATGATGGTCTTCAGCACGGTTGCAAAGAAGGTGTTGACCCCAAAGACCAGCGCGCAGAGCTCTTTGGAGAGGGAGGTAGCGATCTGGAAACTAGGAAAGAAGGAAGGGACTGGTGAGCTCCCAGTACCAGCCAGGCTGCCGAGGTGGGAGGGGGTTCCCCAGGGGTACCACGCACATGGCGATGGGCACCAGGAACTGGTAGGAGCCGCGGAAGAGGACGTAGGCGGCGTAGCACAGCCAGATGTTGGTGGTAGTGTTTGTGAGAAGGAGCAGCCCTGCCTGGAAAGCTGTCACCACCCCAATCACCAGCTCCGACCACAGCGTCCAGCGGATCTTCACGTAGCCAGCAGCGAAGGAGGCGATGGCCCCTGGGGAGGGGAATGAAGGATGCTGTGAACATCTCACCGGCGTGGGACCACTGTGTATCCCCCAGCCTAGTGATGCTCAGCTCACCACTGCTGCCAAACCCCCCCATGCATCTCCAAAAATGCCATAAGGGCCGCCACTCCCAGGGATACAGTGGGACAGGGGTGTCCCCCTACATCCCTGGTGTCCCCAGCCAATTCCAGAGGACGCAGTGGGATGGGCGTGTCCCCCCCGATCTCTAGTGTCCCCAGTGGATGCAGCAGGATTGGGGTGTCCCCCTGCAGCCCCAGCCATTCCCAGAGGATGCAGGGGGATGGGGGTGTCCCCCTGCAGCCCCAGTGTCCCCAGCCATTCCCA
>NW_010115090.1:0-302 GCF_000699245.1 Pterocles gutturalis | reverse complement strand
TGCAGCGGGAGGGGGGTGTCCCCCTGCAACCCCAGTGTCCCCAGCCATTCCCAGAGGATGCAGAGAGATGGGGGTGTCCTCCTGCATCCCCGGTTATCCCCCCGCATCCCCAGTGTCCCCAGCCATTCCCAAAGGATGCAACAGGATGGGGGTGTCCCCTTGCATCCCCAGTGTCCCCAACCTGGCATAACGTACCCAGCAGTGTGGAGGCAGCATCCACCCCCCCGTTGTACACCTGGCGGTTGTCTGTGGTGGGGTAGATCTCATTCCAGAGGATTTGCACATAGTACAGCATCAGGTAG
>NW_010115089.1:0-3434 GCF_000699245.1 Pterocles gutturalis | reverse complement strand
CCGGGGGGGTGGGCATGGAGATAACACCCCCTTGCACAGCTGAGGGGGCAGGGGACATTCCTGGCTTGCCCTATGCCCTCCTGCCTACACCCTGTGGGGTGCAACCAGGCATGGGGACAGGGGACATTGATGGAGCCGTTCTGTGCCCCCCCAGGGCAAGGGGATACCCACGTGGACTTATCCACCTCCTGCCGGATCTTCTTCACTGAGAGCCTGATGCTGAAGGCGATGCTGTTGAGGATGTTCTTGAAGTAGGTCTTCTCATCCACCTCGAACTGGGGAGGGGCACAGTCATGTCAAGGGGCACACCAGACCTCAGTGCCAGCCCCAAGAGTGTGGGGACCAGGGCTGGGGCATCCTCCCACCCCCATGAGCTTTGGGGATTGAGGGTGTGGGGTTGTGGCCGTGGGGTTGTGGCCGTGGGCTGGACGTGGCACAGCTGTGTTCTCATGTCCCATGCTGTGTGCTCACGTGGGCAGCTGTGTCTCTGTCACTTCTGTGGGGTCCCTGGGTCATGCAGGGTCAGGAGCACCCCCAGCCCGTGCTGAGGGTGGGGCTGAGCTCTGGGAGGTGCAAGTGGGGAAGGGGACATTGTCCCAGACCCCAGGGACAGTATGGCACTGCCTGTGTGGCTGCGGCCGGGCGGGGGGGTGGTGGGCACAATGAGCTACCAGGAGGTGGCTTGGTTTGGGGTGACATCAGCCCATCCTGGTCTCTGCAGACCTTGAGGCAGATGTGGGGACCATCTCCCCCCTTCATGTGCCCATGCCCCTGCGTGGCCCTGGGCCACCTCTTGCCTCATACTCCTTGTCGATGGCCTCTGGTTTTTTTTTACCCAATCATCACCATCATGTACCGCAGCTGCAGGCGAGGCAAGTGTTGGGGTCAGGGCCCCATCCCACGTGCCCTCAGGCCATGGTGGGGTCAGGGGCAGGGGTCCACACTGGTGGTCTCTACCTTGGCCCTCGCCGCTCTCCGAGTCTCCTCGTCCATCCAGTCCAGCTCATCCAGGCGCTGGTCCAGGATGTATTTGATGTCCTCAACCAGCTGCTGCACCTACGGTGGGTCACCACGGGAACTGGCATGGTGTCATTGCCACCCGTCACCCTGCTAGAGAGCCCTCAGGGGGTGCCAGGTTGTGACAGCCCCTCGGCAAGGGGACAGAGGGACACGGTGGCTCCATGCCCACAGCAGCATCACCTACCTTGGCCTTGCTGGCAGAGGAGAAGTGCTCCTCGACGAAGAGGGCGCCCAGGGCCATGCCAAAGTGCTTGTTGGCCTGGCTCAGGCAGATCTTGCCCGGCTCCAGCTGCTTCTCGTTGCCCTCCATCTCCTTGGAGAGCTCATGGATGGCGTCGCGGAAGGGGGTGGAGAGGTGCTCGCTCAGCACCACCACAATGCGCCACAGCATGTAGTTGTGAAGGATCCTGGTGATGGGGGGCAAGATCAGTACCTCCCCCGGAGCATGTCCCCAGGCATACAAAGAGGGTGGGGAGCATGCAACAGGGTGGGGACACCCCTGCTCAGGGATCAGGCAGGCCACAGGGATGGCCATGACCTGTGGGGGCACAGGGACAGGCTGGCACCGTGTCCTTCCCTGCTGTGTCATGAGTCTGGTGGCCTCTAGCGTGGGGGACGGCTCGGTGGGTGGCTCAGCATGACCCTGGTGCTGCGAGGCTCATGACAGTGCCTTCTCCCAGGAGTTTTCCCAGGGTACCTGTCCCCAGCCTGGACTCCCCAGGGTGCGGCTGATGGGGGGGGACCCCCTGTGCCCATCCCCCCTTGCCAAGCCCCTGCCAGGGCACAGGGGGTGCCAGCCCCCACCCTCACCTGCTGGGTGTCACACGGATGAGGTCAGACACCTTGTGCATGTAGTCAGTGGCCAGCAGCACCACCTCCTCCTCCTCTGAGAAGTTGTCATGGAAGATGCGGTCCAGCAAGCGCTTCCCCTTGAGCTGCCAGGGTGGGCATCATTGGGGGGGGCACAGGGACCCCCCCTCCATGCCACCCTGGAGGGAACCCTGTCCAAGCTTTCCAGCCTCCCACCACCCCTTCCCACCCAGAAGAGCGCAGTGTGGACTCATCACATTCAGGTGGACTTATCTGGGGCGGGGTTAGCGAGGGCATGGAGCAGGGGGATAGGGACAAGTGCGGGGCACAGGGCAGATGGGGGTTATGGGGTGGCCAGCTGGGCACCAGGGGTACTCACAGTGGGGGTGATGCGCTGCAGCTCGCCCAGGGTCACTTTGTGGTACATGCTGCTGACGTCCCTCCGCACGTCATCGTACTCGGACACTGTGATCTGCATAGGGTGGGCACAGCTGTCACCATCCCACTGCCCACCTTGGGGGTGGCATAGGGACAGGGCAAGAGGGTCTCCTGACCCATGTCCCTCCCTGCCCCAGGAACACACTGCTGACAGTGGGGCTCTGAAGGCTGGTCATGGGATCACCAAGGAGTTGGGGTACCCAAAGGCTGGGCATAGGGAACCCCCAGAGCGAAGACTGGGGTCTCCAAGTGCTGAGCATGGAGTCCTCAAGGGCCTGGAGTGCATCCATAAGGTCTGGACATGGGGGTCTCTAAGGGCTGCAGTGGTTGTCCCAAGGGCTAGGATCATGGGTTCTTAAGATGTTGGGGCTGGGGTCCCAGAGGACATGCCACTGGGTCCTCAAGGGGCTGGTGTCCCCACAGGCCAGGCATGAAGGTCACCAGGGGCTGGGAGTGGAAGTTCCCAAGGGGGTTGGGGATGGGGTCTCTTCTAAGGACCAAGCATGGAGGTCCTCAAAAATCTACAACAGGGGTCCCCAAGGGCTGGGCAGGGGCACACCAAAGCCCAAGGCGGGCATCCCCCTCACATTGGCAAGGTGCTGCTCCAGCTGCAGGATCTCCTGGGCCTTCTGCTCCACGTGCTCGGCCCCCAGAAGGGTGAGTTTTCCATGAACACCCGGTATGCGGCCAGGATCTGTGCCGAGGGAAGGGACACTGAGTGCCACCTGCTGATGGCAGGGTGCCCTCTGTCTGCCACCCACACTGGGTGCTGGTTCCTCTCCTGGTGTCCCCCATGGCATCAGTGTGGTCCCCGCTCACCTTCTCGCTCTCCTCATCCTGCCCCAGGTAGAGGGTCCGTTCCGGCAGCGTCAGCCCATCCTGGTCGATCTGGGGGGAGATGGGGGCAGTGGGTGAGCTGGGGGGACAGACCCCTCACCTTCCCCCATATCACAGGGTGGCCCTGGTGCCCCAGGAGCCACGGGGTGGCAATGTGGTGGGTCTGCCCCCATGGGCAGGTCCTGTGCCTCAGTTTCCCTCCTGCTAGAGGGTGCTGGCATTGCAGCGGGCAATGTGCTGGGAGCACTGGGCAGGGGGCAGACCCCCGCTCCACGGCCTGGCTCGTGCTTGGCATACAGACAGCCCCATAACCCCCCTCTGCTGGCACC
>NW_010115088.1:0-51444 GCF_000699245.1 Pterocles gutturalis | reverse complement strand
TAACCCACCACAAAGAGAAAAATCAAGCACCACATTCACTATTCAGCACAGATCATCCACTGTCTATTACAAACTGAAAATATGATTATAGGAAGCACTAAGATGGTATAGCTACTAGTAATGAGCATCTGTGTATCTCTATTATATTGGTTTTTAGATAACAAAACATAGTGAATACAAAGGGCCTCAGCCAGGCTAGGAAAAAAAAAAAAAAAAAAAAAAAGGGAAAGGGAAAGAAAGAAAGAAAAAATAAAACCCTGCTCTAAGTAGTTCTTTTCCTTCTTGAAGGCTATTGATGAAAGGGCGGGGGGGGGAGGGGGGCGTCAGGAAAGAAAGCACTTGAAAGACAGGGAGGATCTGCTTGTCCTCACACACATTCACTATGTGCTGAAGGCTGTAACAATGAAGGGAAATGATAGCAGAGAGCAGCATTGCCCTCCCTCAGACTGAGAAACTTTCACTGCAAAAGCATTTTGAAAGAATAACCCAGAGTACAGTAATTAAAGCTGATTTGGCTTCTCAAAAGACTGCTTCAAGCTTTTGTGCTGAACCTTCACAAATTCCACGGAGCTTTATTATTAATTGTGCTCCCCCCGCTGCACTGCTCTCTTTGGGATGTTTCTGCTGTCACAGGTTCAGTATTTCTCACAGGGTTTCTGTACATAACTGAGACTTGTCATGAGCGGGAAATGTTTTTCCAAGCATTTTTCCCCATTGTCCTCCCTCTCTTGTGCCTTGTTCCCTTGGCAATTTTTTGTTTGCTTGCTTTTTAATTTTCTTCTGCATTTTCTTTCATAGAGTCTCTGGTAGAAAGGAATGACACGGGGGCTGAATGCCTTTCTTTCACCACTCTGAGATCATATGTCAAAACCACCTGGGATCATTGCTCCTGAACCTCTGAACAACTGATCTCTCCCAGGAGCTGGTATATTCACTCCGGCCCCAAGGCAGGCAGCCATGACTATAGCTGTGGGTGCAACACACACATCTGGCCTTGGATACAGATTCCTCCAGACATAAGGAGAAACAGATACAGAATTTAAAGGTTGCTGCTGGACAAGGGAATCTGGGATGGGAAGCAATCTGTGCTATAGAGGAGGGATCAACCCTTCAGTTTGGAATTTCTCTTGCATGCCAGCACGGATTTATGAAGGGGAAATCATGCCTGACCAACCTGATAGCCTTCTACAATAAGATGATAACATCCTTATAGCTAAACTGATGAAGTACAGACCAAATAACAGTGCAGTAAAGAAGACAGAGCCAGACTCTTCTCAGTTCTACTCACTGAAAGAACAACAGGCAAAAGGCACAATCTAATATGCAATAAATTAATTTTAAACATGACAAAAAACATCTACTGTGGTAGTAGTCAAATACCGGAATGGGTTGCCCAGAGAGGCTACTGAGCTTCAGTCCTTGGAGATACTCAAAACCTGACTGGACACAGTCCTAGGCAATCTGTTTTACTTGACTTGACTTTAAGGAGGGAGATTGGACTAGATAATTTTCCTGGGTTGACCTTGGCTGGCTCACAGATGCCCACTCAGTTTCCCTCTCATTTCCACTCCTCAACAGGACAGGGAGACAAAGCAAGAAGAAGAGGTTGTGGGTGGAGATAGAGACGGGGATCACTTACCAACTACTGTCATGAGCAAAACAGACTCAATGGTAGAAAAGTAATTTAAATTATTAGAAATTAAAACAGATTTGGGTAGCAAGAAACTAAAACACTTTCACCTAAACCCACCTCCTGCTGCTCCATCCTTGCATTCCTCCTCCTCTGCCTGTGCCGCCTTTTGCCCTTTCTGAGACCCAGGGGACCCCAGCTTGGGGTCAGCTGTGTCCTGCGGTGAGGCCGTTGGAGGCGGCTGTGTCCAGGGCAGCCCTGGCCTCTCCTCACAGAGACCACCCTGCAGCCCTTCCTCCACCAGCGCTGGGCACATAAACACAATGATCTCCATAGGTCTCTTCCAAACTCAACTATTTCATGATTCAGTGGTTTTGTGGTATGGTAGTTGATGCTGAGTATGGACGTACCAAGTTCTTGTCTGCTCCCTTATTGTGGTTTACCTGCTGAGCCAGGGTGTTCTCTTCCTCTCCTTCCTGCAGAACTCACAAGTTCCAGAAGATAAACCTACACCATCTCACTGCAAGTAGCTTGCAAATCCTCAGCTGCTTCTGAAATGTAAATAATTTCTATTTGCTTGAACCAGAAGCAAATTTATTTTCTCTCCAGTTTTAAACAAATCCTTCAATACAATTTTAATTTTCATAACAGAAAATGAGAAAACAATTGCTGCTACACAGCTCTTTCTTTTCTATTGTTTGCAAAAGTATTTGAAAATTCCTTTTTTTCCCCCAACATACACTAGCAAAAGAATCTATGTTAATGTCAAGGCAGAAATGCCATTTTCTTTTCTCCCAGACAGCATATTTTTCATTTACAAACCTAGCAATGATTGACCCAAATGAAACTGTAAATTGTAAGAGGGATGTGATATGTTTTTAAATCCAAGGATATCAAACACATTAAAATGTTGTTTGTGTGTTTATTTGGTTTTTTTTATACAAAACCAACATGCCACCAGAGGACAACCAAATTCTGGGAACAGAATTCTGAGTCTTTATCCAGGTTATTTGTTTCAGCTCCACTGCAGTGGAATCAAACCAATGTTCTTGTTGACTGCAAGCTCTGCATCCAGGAATGTTAAAAAAAAAGGGTACCAAAGTGCATGGCAATGCCCAGGATTCTTCCTGGCTCTGAGCATGTACAGTCTAATTTGGTTTATTTTTTAAAAATTGACTTCTGAAGTATCAAATTAAGATCATGAGATCTGGAGTGTTTACCAGTCTAACAGGTGTTGGCCAGGAAGACATAGAGACAGTTTAGCATCACATAGACGTGAGTGGGTTTGTGCATAGCACCAGTGATGGTATGTATGTCTAAGAGACAACAAAAGTCAGAGATAAAGTTGAGCATATGTGGGGCTAAATAGATTTTGTTCATGCCTGAAGTTAATTTAGAATTTTCTCACTTGTCTCTAGAAGAGACCACTGAGCAGGAAGGCCGAGCCAGTTTTTAATTTACCAAAGTTTTTTTTCTTCTCAAGGCCCAGAGCAAAGGCAGGCTCCTACAAAGTGTAAGGAACTTGATTAATTTCTTTTGTTTCATGATGCTCTCTCCAGGGAATCTGCCCTCATCTCTCCCATAGCCTCCCTCATTTTGAGCCCTGGGGCTTCTGGATGCTCAGAAAGACACGTTAAGAAAAATGCAAATTCCCATTGTGCCTGGGTAGAAAATAGCATCCTGTGTTCTCAGTAGCAGACTGGGCTACACGGACCAGCCTCTGCAACCTCTAGGCTTCAGTGCTGGGAATCACAACAGCGATGAAATGCTGCCTGATAGAGCTTCAGCTGGTACAGACTGCTTTGTCTCATGGGTCACTTCCTCTACACAAATTTCTGCCCCTTTCCCAGCTCCCCAGCGGCTGTGGGGTCCATTTCAGTGTCTCCAGAGTAGAGTTTGTGCCTGACATTCCAGCAGGGCTTGTTGCTTCTGAGCAGTCGCTTAGGCTAAAACAAAAATGAATTCCAAAGTGACAAGATAGCTCCAGACACACCAGTGAACTAGAAATAAGTGGAAAGGTCAGTAAAATATTCTTCTGCTGAATCAGAATGCTTGTTATTAAAGAATACATGGAAATGGAGCAACAGTTAATGCATTGCCATTGCACAATATATTCTACAGAATTCCTTATCTCATTAGCACACTGAATAGGCATTTGAAGTAAGGGTGCACCCAAAGGCCCACTCTCAGCAAAAATAAAGTACAAATAAAAATGTCCCTAAACCCAAAGACACAAACGTTTCTTAAAAATCCTTTTATTTGTATTTTTTAAAAATTAAGATCATAATCTTTAGAAGCAACAGTTTACAAATTTCCTGTGTCCTAGAAGCATTTTTAATGGAGCACTGAAATGTTCTTCTGAACGTGCACCAGGTGCCAGCCTTTTAAAATCAGCTCATTTCAATTACTACTGCATTTCCCCCTTTTTCTTGCTACAGCAGGGACATCATTTGAACAGACAATATTTTATGAACTGACCCACTTAGAGACAATGCCATGCAATGTTTGAAGCTGGTATTTTGACCTGGCACACACTTGCAAGTGTTGGTGTCTGTTCTCATAGCTCTCTACATCTGCTGAAATCACTTTGCAACGGAAATGGGCAAGAAAGGCAAGGCTGAATGTGATAAAATGCCTCTGCAAGCACAATACATAGCTCAGTACGCTATTGTGCTCCATCCTTTAATAAAAAAGTTAATGCCAATGGATCCACATGCTGTCAAAAGAATTGGGAACAACAAGGCCAGAATGGTTTATTAGGAAAATTGCCCTAATGAAAGGGCGACTAAACCAGGACTTGGGTTTACTCTCCTTCCCTTGGTAGATCTTAAGTCTTCCTAGAGCCACCCCTTCTTTGTGTCCCACTTTCCCACCTGGAACATGTGGATCACCCCATAGTCCTACCCTCTGGAGAGACGACTGCAAAGTTTTTAGAAACGGTGGTAATGATAGGATTGGGAAAATACCTGTAACAATTGGGAAGCGGTCGGGGTGGAGGGGAGGGAGCAGGTATACTGTATTTCTTCATCAGGTTCTTTCAGCCTTGAAAGAAGCAAGGGAATCTTCTAAGAAATCTTTAGCTGCCCTGCTGGAAGCACAACTGCTCCCATGTTTCTCTGAGGGTGACCTTCAAGCTAGCTGCTGCCCGAAGCTCTGCAGGTTGCTTAGACAGCACTTGAGATACCAGAGATGCCCAAGCACTGAATCATGCTACAATTGTAACAAGCTGCTGAGCTGTTCCAGAAAGCATCTCAGTTTCAAACCATCAGTTTTTACATATTTGTAGTAAATTTTATACTAATGAGCTTGTTCATCTAATAGGCTGGAAAATCTATCAGAAACTGCCAATTTGTACACATTTGCTACTAATAGGCTTCTCGGACACTGTGGAGCTTTCTACAGCTGTATAGCCATTCATGTGGCCTTGCAGTCACTGTCTGGGGATGGACAATAGACCCATCACAGCCAGCCTCAAAATTATGGTTGGTGTTAGGGGTTGTAGTGGCTAGCAAAATTGTCAGTATCCAAAACTGCATTGTGCTAGGGCTGTCCAAAAACAGCTAGAAAGGTGTCCTCTCTCCCAAAATGCAACAATCTTCATGTACAGAATGAATAGTCACCATCTGGTGTGTATCTGGCAGCATACAGGAGGTGGACTAATAGAGTCAGAGCCAGACCTTAGTGGATGAGTGTTACCAGTGGAAAGGGCAATATGGGCACAGGCTCCAAGATGCACCTCACTGGAATGGATGAAAAATCTTAGAATAGAATAGAACAGAACAGAACAGAACATTTTAGTCAGAAGGGGTCTACACGATCACCTAGTCAAACTGCCTGATCAATTCAGGGTTGACCAAAAGTTAAAGCATGTCATTAAGGGCATTGTCCAAATGCCTCTTAAACACTGACAGGCTTAGGGCATTGACCACCTCTCTAGGAAGCCTGTTCCAGTGCTTGACCATCATCTTGTTGTAGAAATGCCTCCTAATGTCCAGTCTAAACCTCTCCTGGTGCAACTTTGAACCATTCCCACATGTCCTACCACAGGATACCAGGGAGAAAATATCAGCATCTCCCTCTCTGCTTCTCCTCCTTGGGAAGCTGTAGAAGAGTTTGCCCCTCAGCCTCCTTTTCTCCAATCTAGACCTAGATTGTTACGAGACTTAGAGTATTAACAAATTAATAATCTCTATTTCAGGTGCCCAAGAAATCGCAGATCACTTCGCATTCTTTATCTATTTCAGGTGCCCAAGAAATCGCAGATCGGTTCGCATTCTTTACGTGTGCTGTGTGGTTATATCTGTGAATGGAATCTGTCCAGTAGGGCCAGATCTGATCCCTGTCTCTCTCTGGATTTCTCTGATCTCTGGCTAGAAGGCAGCTGCACAGCCATGTGATTTTCCCAAAAATGGGTCCTGGCGGGATAGGAATAATGTTTCCTCAAACCCATGGCAAAGTACTACAAGTTAGACAAAAGCATTTTTTTTTTCCTCATTTGCTGGCAGAAGAGAATTATTTGCTCAGTGACTTGATGCTTCCTGACAGTTTAGTTACTTTGTGGACTTAAATAGGATGGAGTTTTCATCTAAACTATTCTACTTTAATGCAAGGGAAAAAAACTCTACAAGACAGGACTTCGAAAAGCAGTATTCTCTCCTTTTTGGCAGTTTCTATTCCAGGGTCTCCGGAACTGATGCCACTATCACTGTAAAATACTGTCCTCCCTCTGCTGCTGCAGATAGGAAGCAGAAACAAAAGATGTTGCTCCAGTCTGACTTGTGGCAGGGCTGTTTACCTAACTGTGCCTTTCCAATGGCAAGAAATAAAAACAGGAGGAGAATGATCATATCACCTTCATCCTGGTAGTCATTAATGAGAAGTCTAATGTTTAAGAACATTAGAAGGTTAACCCAAAGTCAGCAACCAGTTTATCAGTAAGTAGTCATTTATTGAACATGGGATCAATTTGATGACCCCAGAAATTATTGCCTCGGGATCTGTTTTCAGTAGTTTGATTAAACTTACTTAAGTATGACAAAAATGGAAATTAATAAGACTACTGTTTCAGAGGGCACTCTAGTACTATATCACTTTTCAGCACAGCAGCAAAAGTACTTGTAATCTATCCATAAAGTCAATTAAAACAAAATGCAAGACCTCCAATTGTTTATCTAAATTGTTTTCGCGCTTTGTAACATAATTTTTTTCCAGGTTTCTTAATCAAGTATGGTCAAAAAGCAAAAGCTAGATCTTGAAATTCCTCAGATGGATTAAAAATAACGAGAGTTTTAAATGTATATTCTTTAGAATTTAGGATTTTGATCCTTTTGGATTCAGTATGCAATTTTTCCCACCACAAGCAAGAATTCTCAAGAATTCACAGGACTCCAGGAGACAGAGCTTCTGTTACCAAGTACCAAATAAAGTGAGAATACACTTGGTGTCAGGACCGTGGTGGACAAACATTTCTACCAGTGGAGAAATCATGCTTCTCTAGCCTGATAAAAGCAGAAAAGAAATTTCTGGTGTTCCATGATGCAGTAAAAGAGAATTTCACAGGATTCTAACCATTGAAAGGAAGTCACCCACATATTCAGATGTGGCCTTATTCACCTTCATCACTGTTTTTTGCTTTATTTCTATATGAAAGTGACTGTAAATAGCCAACACCTGTACCTTATGTTGTATACCTGTTTTCATAATACATTTGAGGAGATTTAGAAATTGCAGTTGAGTGAATCTTTGCTGGTATTAGGCCTTAGCTCTAAAGATGTGCTGAGAAGTAGCTTAAAGCCATATTTTTATTGGGACCTTGGTTTTGTTCATTAGAACTATGCATTAAAACACACAGTCTTAATGGAATCTTGGGACTAAATTGCTATGGTGCTTCAAAACTGCTAAAGTGTGATCTCACCTAGCTGCAAGGACTGCTTGTCCACAGCCTGACAACTCTGCTTCTCAGATTGCTTTGGACTTGTCCATTTTCTCTCCTGCTTAGCATCATTGTTCCACTGACAGCCACTCGGACGTGAAGCTCCCATTCTTCTGTCACCTCTCTAGCCAGACAGAAAGCATTAGCATCAGTCTCTGCACCAAAAGAGTGATAATGTGGCATCTTATTTTAACTCTGTAGAGAATACTAGGTAAAAGGGTTGCCCTTCAGTGTCATCTTGATTGTTCTCTGAGCCATTTCTGTAGAAGGAAAAGGGTTCTGATCCCCCTTTAGCATCTTCTGAGGTCAGATAGAATCCTGTAGCCTGGATTAAGACCATGGACCTCCACCTGGGCTCTGCCATGAAGAAGAGATTTCAGTCTTCATTCTCCTGGTTTTAAATGCTTTCAGGGAAACAGCATCAAAAGGATTTTCCCACCACCCATAACAGCTGGTTTGAAACCTCTGTTTTGATTGGAATCTTTATTCTTTATTTTCTCTGTGGTGGCTGTATCTTTAGAGATTGATTTGGTCTTTGACCATAGAGGTAGTGAGCTCCACAGTGCGAAAATAAAGGGGAATTACTGGGGCAGACTACCTGGAGCCCTGCTCCTGGCTACCACTGTCACATTTGTCCTTGTCTATGCAGTCACTTGTCCCTACACCTCAGCTCTTCATTAATGGAATAATTGCAGCTGATTATCAGCAGAACAATGGGGGGATGGGGATATATTGTCTTGCCCTTAAAGAAAATCCCTAGTTTCAGTCTCAACTCTGAAACCGATGTTTTCTGGGACCCTATTAAGCTCCCTTGACCGTTTTACGTCATTTGGATTGAATATCATAAGACAATTAATTACCTGAAAATACTGTGGGACTAGTGTGACAATTCATTTGCATTTCCAAAACTCTTCATAGAACTTTTGCAAATATTCTTCACGGAAATTTTAAAAAAAAGAAAGCTATCTGAGAGGGCAGAGCATGCAGGGCAAGGAATAGCAGTGTCAGAAAAGAGAAACATCTTTCTCCTTTGAATTCCACCTTGAAAACTCTTTTACACTTTACCAGCAATTCAGTCTCAAGGCTCAGCCAGTTTCTGTACTATGCTGCTGTCTATAACAGTGACCACCACAGTGCCACAGGAACATGGGTTTCTGTACCTGTCTGTAACATCGGCAGCCTTTGCCAGTGAGTTTAAGCTATTTAGGGCACTCACTACTTCCCCTCATGTGTTGATCTTGCTTAAGGGAAATTTTTTTTCTGATAAAATCAACACAGCTGGCTATTTTATTAGCTTCTTTCACTATAAGGACATGGGGCAACAGGACAGGAGATTGCAGAAGTCCCTGCTGAGGGGGACTTTTTGGAGGTCCAGGGAACCTGTGATCAGGACAAGTGATGCAAGAAATACACCCTCAATTCTTTCACTATTCTCCTCTTGGAGAGAAAGCAGTCTGCAACCCATTAGCCCTGGAAGTAACCATCTAATTTGCATTACACATTACAATTTTCTTCCTATTTTTGACTCCTGATTTCAACAGTCTGTTGTTTAGAAATATTTTTTGCTACTGCATTCTGAGTGGGCTTAATTTGGAAGTTTTTACATATATATATTTTTTTCCTGTACCAGATTCCCACTAGAGACAAATATAGTGTCTTGTAAAGTCATCCAAAAAGCAATTCTTTTGATAAAGCATTCTGCAGTGTGTACTTATAAATACAGTTGGTTTAATTGCTTCTCTAACTATTGTGACAGTCACAATATTCTTACAGAGCACTAGAAAACCTCTTCCTTTAAACTACCTGAACAGTTCTAGTGAGAAAAGTAAAAGTTAGGAAACCTGGGGTTTTCAGAGAAGAAGAGAAGCAGAGAGTTTTTTAGACGGTTAACGTACATTTAAAAGAGAATTAGAGTTGGCTGGAGGGATCCACTGGGCATAGAAGTCAGTGAGGGATAATTCTTGCCAGTTCGCAATGCTGGTCATCAGCTCACTGGAGATTTGCACCCTGAGAGGAGACACATCCTGGTCTGGCTCAACAGAACTAGGAAAAAACGGGCCCCAAAGACAGTGCTGTGCTAGAAAGAGGCACTATGTCTTGCTCCTCAGCAGGTCTTGCAAGGAGCTTTGAAGCAGCATGGGCAAAAGTGGCCTGAGTTTAGAGTTTCTTTTTGTTATGTGTTTTCCAGATATAATGTTTTTCCTCTAAATAAGCTGCATTTTGCTTTGCTAAATTGAATTACCACTGGTTAAGCCCTGTTCTCCCCAAGGAGAAGTGGTGTACCAGGGCTTGAAGTAAACCCAAAGAACAGCAATCAATTGTGAGACTTGGAGTCACAGGTTTAGTCCTGGAGGGAAGTATCCCTTCTTAGTATAATTCAGAAAAGGGTCTGCAAACTCTGCATTCTGCATGGGCTCTCAGAGGGGCCAGGCACTGCCCCCACCTGCCACCTGTGTGACAGACACAGCAGAGCTCTGGATGGAGGTCTGGCCCTTGGCTTCCGTGGAGCCAGCTCTGCTCACAGGACTCAAGTCCCACAAAATCAGGCCTTAAATTTGAAAGAAGATGATTACAGTCTTTATACAGGCAAAAGATTTGAGCATAAGCTGAACTGTAAGGGCACAGTTAGTCCCCCAACTTCAGAACTGCATATGCTTCAGCTTTACCTACAGGTTTTATGCAAAGGAAAAAATGAACTTATCAAGCGTTTTTATTTCCACGGTGTCATTCTGTTTTCCAGTTCAGTGAGAAGAAAACACCCTGACTTAACAGAGACTTCTGAACAAGCAATGCATAAAAGCAACACAAGGCTATACAGTGCATGGAAAATTATGTTTTTCCATGTTGCACCTTGGCTTTCTCTTTAAAATGATGATTGATGGGGTTTTCATTGAAGTTCAATGACTTGATATCAAAGACAACAGCTCACAAGATCAGAGAGAAATTATGACTGTGTATTAGTGACTGGTTATTACTTAAAAACAAAGTCTAAAACATATCATCAGACACACTCTCATGGGTATTCTTTTATGATCATTCCATTTTCTGAGTCTCACAAAACAATTTAAAGTTAAGCATAGCAGAGCTTATTCTGCTTAAGATATCAAGGGAATTTACATAATGACTAATTTAAAAGCCAATGCACAAATTAACTAAATTCACACGTAAAGTAATATGCTACAAAAGTTAGCACAATTTTTGCTGGCTGGGATTCAGTGGATAATTAAAAAAACCTCAAACCTCTTGCTGATCATCAATCCAGAAAACATGTAAGTAGCTTTACAGAACAAAAAGTGAAGGCCCTGCTCTCAGCATCCTGTCTAGACAATGAGTTGACCTTATTTAAACTGGTGCACTGGGGGGCACCTCCTGGGACTTGAAATCTATGAAAGTGAAGGAGCTAATTGCTTGAGATCAGATCAGAGATGTCTGAATCATAGTGTCCAATAGAAAAGGTGTCCCAAATTTGTATGTGCTTTTCAAAGAGAAAATAAAACTGAAGAACCTAGGAAGGAAGGCTGCTTAAACAGACATCAGCAGTCGCTGTCTCTGTTGCTCAAGCCTGCTTCTTCTTCTTGTTCTGTGCTAAAGCAAACATTTGCACAGCTCGTTGTGAGCCATACTGGGGAACTAAGCCAGCTGAAAGCTAAATTTTTTTTTTTGGGGGGGGGGGGATTGTTTTCCCAACAGATCGGTTCCTCAGTCTGATGCACTACTGGACCAACAAAAAGGTCTTGTGTAGGCACAGCCTGAGGAATGATGCTAGCACAGGAAGGAATAGCAAGAAGTTGAAGTAATTATCCCTTCGCTGACCATTGAATATCTCATCCATGTAATCCCATGCAGAGAAATATGTTTATTCAGAAATTTAATGTCTTCTTGACTTTCAAGATGACAGGTAACTATCATAATAAACTGTGATAGAGTATAATACCTCTCTTCTCTCCAGTAGTTACTTAATTAACCTGCTTAATTTGATGAGATTAAAACTGTGATCAAATTGGCTGCCATCTAATTATACTCTTTTCACTATTATTTTTATAATATTTCTTATTTGCATGGAACAGCTCATTTCATGTAAATTATGGGGGTTTTTTAAAAGCTGTGATTGTGGGAACATGTAAAATGACCTTTTTATGCTTTTTCACTCTATCCTTCAGTCTGTGTTTCAAAATCAGCTGTAAATTATGATTGTAAGGAAAAGGAAGGGTTTATTACAAGGATTTGGGCTTCTCATGATTATTCTCTGCTAGTTCTTGAGGTACAGTTAACTCTTGGTGAAAACATGAGTCTTAGAATGATCTATAGCATCACTGTGAAGATTAAATATCAATACGGGAAATAAAAGCTTGACTTGAAGAAGGTCTGAATGTTTTAACTCAGCAAGGAGCTGCAGCACACAATTTGAAAAATAGGATGCATTTTAATATCCTGAGAAGTAATTTATTGCACAAAGTGAGCACTAAAGCAGTGTATGTGTATATATACGCATATGAAATACTCTGCTTATATCTGAAGTCTTGTAGCTATTTAAGATTACATCTTGAGAAAATCTGTGTGATTGTTTTAATGAGTATTTCTTGAGATAACATTATTCTCTATGGGTTAAGTAGTAACAAGAAAATTCTGAAAACACAAAGGTTTTGATTTGAGGATCCTAAACTCTGATTTTGTGGCCTAAATTCCATTAGTGTGGGATTGTAGATGAATTTAAATTTGTAAGGAAATTATTGGTTTAGACTTTTAGTTTTAGATTCTGTTGGAGATGTATAATCTGAGTTGGTATCTTCAATAATAGTCTTTCTTTACAATCACTTATTCTACTTTTATGGATGCAAGAACTTTTTCTTACATGGAAAATTGCTTCCTTCATAAGCAAAATGTATTAGAATTAATGTCCACCCTCTGAGAAGTGAGACAACCTCTGATTTCAGAGGCTTCAGTTCAATTCCGCCCTCTGTCACAGACAGGGGGACTATTTGCCTCTGTAAACAGGTATTAGAGTACTCCCTTAGCCACTGAAATAGGAATATAACAGGATTAAAAAATCCTCCCGGTCTTCCTTTCGGGTTTTTGTTATTTAATTGAATAGGAGGTGGAGTGCTTTGGGATGAGAAAACAGGAAACTCACCTCTGCTTGCCTTAAGAGAAAAATTCAGACCTGTCAGTGACAAAACACCTTTAATTCAAGGACTCTTTCCTGCAATGGAGCACACAGTGGCAGCTACCTGTGAAGCCACGTCAGGTCTGTGTGCCAGCTGAGATCACCGTCTCTATTCTCCCATTTCCATTATGTCCTCTTTTTCTCTTCTCTGGCTATTTGCTCTCTTGGCTTTGCGTGCCCTGGGGAAGCGTTGTTTTGTACATCCCTGTATCATTTACAGTGTAGCTGGACCTTTCCAATGGCTGAAGTCCTTGGGGATCTACACCTCATGGCGTGAAGCATCCAACTGAGATGTTTAAATCTGAGAGCTTTTTTCCCTTGACTGTGTGAACAGTCAGTGGAGGAAGAGGAACTCTTGCCTTTCCAGGCATATTTAAGCACGTAAATTGAGCTCTTGGCTGAATTGCCCTCTCTCTCATTGACTGCATAGGGAGCCTCATGAGACCTATGTCCTGCCTTAGGCATCTAACATCAGATGACTATAAATTGGCTTTGTGTGCTATCTTGATTACAGATTTTTTTTCCTCTTCAGCTTATTTATAGCTTTAATCATTTCAGTTATTGTTTGTGTGTTTTCTATGACCTCCCTCTTTGATGGCAAGATGCAATTTTAGTATTTTTTTTTTTACCTTGGCCATCTAGGCTAGTTTTCTTATTCCAATAATAATTCACATCAGGAGAGCCTCCATCCACAGTTTCCAATCCACTTTGCAAGCTGCTCTTAACTACATCCTCCAAGGCTCCTATGAAGTCAGAGCGGAACCCGTAAGACGAACACTGACAAGTCCTGCCAATTTAATAACACTGGTGGAGTGAGAAATGTGTTTAAGCTGAGATTGCTGAGAAAGTAAAGTCATAGTTAAAGCTAGCATTGGGGAGCAGAATTAACCTTTATTTGCTTATAGAAATGCCATGGGAGCTTCACTGACTGAAGAGACAAATTCTTGTTTGCCAGCTGGTTGGCAAATCTTCTGCAGACAGGATTTTAGCTGACATCTTACATGCTGAAGCCATCCCCAAATTCTAGTCTGCTTGACATTTCAAACCTGTGTAAAATAAATCCCCCCAAGTTTCTTAGCACAGTGGAAAATTTTCCGGTTTTTTACACTGGCCATTTTAATGTGTTTTGTCCATGTGTTTTAATTATTGCTTTCTGGACATAAGCCTGTACTTTGTTTTTTTTTTCACATTAGGCAGGCAAGTTGTACATGGTGAAGCTAAGCTGGTGTCTGATATTAAGTGCAGCTCCTGAAATTAGTAACTATCAATACAGCCCATTGACAGAAAACCCACGGAGCAACAACTGCCTAAACCGCTTGACATCAAAAAGATGTCTGCAACTAGAGTTATTAGCTGATTTGCTATTTTATTAGGGATTTTCCATTTCAGGAGGACCTACCTTCTACCTTTGTGCTAGCTATTTCCCTGGTAAATGAAATAAGAACATCATTCTTGAATTCTGACATTTTACTGTCATTGAGAAACAGGAGCAGATTTGATCTGTTAAAAGCTATGTGTGATTCATATCATTACATTCTGGATAGGATGCATTAAAATATTTTTATTTAAGGTCCAACTAATGCCAATGAGCTTCTTCCTCGCACAATAAAGGCTTACATCCTTTACCTTTTGCATTCTTTAAAGTATGCTTGTAAAACGTATTTTAAAAGTAAATACAGCTTCCAGTATATTTGAAACAAAAATGAAAATTTACGATTTTCACATACATTTTACGAAAATTTTAAGACATTTAAATGTTTGTGTGAAGTAGATTTCTGCTGGAATAGAAGGCAAGAAAATAAACCCTCCTAGATGCAGCAGAAATTTTTTTATATCCCTACAATTCATACTTTGTTTTTTGTTTTTCTATTATTTTTAGAAAGTGTTCTCTGGCATATAGTTTCTAATTCGGTAATTATTAGAAGCACATTTCTGTTCATATAAATCTTTAACTAAAGAAGAAGATAACCACCTTATTCTGATCACTGCTAACTTTAGGGGTAGCATAGTCTCTAAACCAGACCTTATCCTTTAGCTTCACGAGACCAACCCAAAATTTGGAATATTTCAGAATCCACTAACGTATTATATTAAAATACCACAGCTTGAGTTTGCTTCTAATTTTAAAAATCTCCTCTACAGAAATAAGAGTTAGAAATTAAATCTACAGTGTGAGACCTGTTCTGTTTCTTCAGTGATAAATCTGTTGATTTAATGACTACAGTAGATTTTAACTTCCCTGAAACCTACAGAGTTAGTGTTGCAATATGAACAAGTGATGGATTTTATTTTCTTCTTATTAATTTTATTCTTTACTAAATGGGGTAAAATGCCAACATGGGGTAGTTTGTAATAGCCACTAGTTGAATTATGTGGTCTGCAAAATCTGTTAATTTGTGTTGCCAATAGGATAGCTTTTAACAGCAAGATCTGTTCCCGATTAGTTTGAGGAATCTTTTTATGCCCCTAAAATCCTGGCACTGCTTCAAAAGATAGGGTAATTTTCAAATAGTGTTCTGTTTCAAAGATGTATTTTAAAACTGCCAAAATTATATTTGATATTTCCATATTTTGATTTTTTAAAAATGAGAAATTTTCTCTCTTTTTTTTTTTTTTTTTTGGTCAAAATGACATAGCTAAAGTTTTATGCTTTTAACACAATGAGGGTGAAGTTGAAACAAGACATATTTGAGGCTAGCTGTCAACCTTTTTAAAATTATTAGTTTGCAAAAGTTCCATGGTCTTGAATTTTGTTATCAATATGTGATGGGAAAAAACAGCAAGATCTCAATAATCAGTTACAAGATGGGAAAAACAGCTAACCTGTCAGATTGTGGGTTGAGCTGACAAGGTTAGAAGCTAGGAAAAGTTGGCTGGGTGGGAGTTATTGATTAAATATGCTTACTCTATGAAAGGACAATACATGTGTAACGTTATCACGACAATTTTATACACTCAGTTTTAAAGGAGAAGTGTAGTTTAATGAGAACTTTATTAAACAACAAGCAATGAATCCCTCCTCTTCTTCTTTCCTTCCTAAATTTACAGGAGCTAAATAAAACTAGAGCCTTTCTTTGAACATTTTAAAGATTTTACTACTCTTGGACTGCGTGGATGCTTGCTTTTATTAATATTTTATTCCGCCTCTTCCCTTGAATTACATTTTTTGTGGCAAAGCTTTAATTAAAGGAAGCTGAAAAGTAGAAGAATTGTGCTTCAGATCTTCAATTGAAATAGAACTGCTTTTGGTGCTGTCAACTTGAGACTGGATGGTTTAGTCTTGAGGTTTAATTTATATCATTTATAATGACCATTCTGTGACTATAACACGGATAAATATTAAGCAGTAAATAACTGCTATAAATGTTAAGCAGTAAATAACTGCTATGATTTTTCATATGCAGGTGTGTACAGTTTGCAGAGTCTTTAATACTGGGTAGTAGGTCGAGAGAGGTTCTCCTCCCCCTCTACTCTGCCCTGGTGAGACCGCATCTGGAATATTGTGTCCAGTTCTGGGCCCCTCAGTTCAAGAGGGACAGGGAACTGCTGGGGAGAGTCCAGAGCAGAACCATGGAGCATCTCCCTGCTGAGGAAAGGCTGAGGGAGCTGGGTCTCTTTAGCCTGGAAAAGAGGAGACTGAGGGGTGACCTAATCAATGTTTATAAATATGTAAAGGGTGAGTGTCAGGAGGATGGAGCCAGGCTCTTCTCTGTGACATCTAGTGATAGGACAAGGGGCAATGGGTTCAAGCTGGAACATAGGAGGTTCCACTTGAATGTGAGAAAAAACTTCTTCACGGTGGGGGTGACAGAGCACTGGAACAGGCTGCCCAGAGAGGTTGTGCAGTCTCCTTCTCTGGAGACATTCAAAGCCCGCCTGGATGCGTTCCTGTGTGAGCTGATCTAGGTGTCCTGCTCCGGCAGGGGGATTGGACTAGATGATCTTTCGAGGTCCCTTCCAATTTCTAACATTCTGTGATTCTGTAAACAGACATTAACAGTGTGTGATAACAGCCACCCATCTGACTCAGGTTGCAACATGCCTTCCTTACTAACTCCTGTATGTCCTTCTTGCGTGAGAGCAAAATGAAGGGAACATAAATATATCTGACAAAGTCATCAGGGATTAGAAAACAGAATCCAGCAATAAATATGGTAATTAGGCAATTTGAGACTAAAAGCACAGGGTTCTTTGAAAATGCAATTTCAGGACTGAGAACCAGCACTGAAATTTTCACCATTAAGGAGAATTATGATAGAACTGAAACTTTTTAATGACATTTAAACATTTTTTATTGGGAATTTAATAACTTTTCTGCCCATGCTAGGGAAATTTTAATGATGAAGCTATGCATAGAGAGTTTTCTGTGCACACCAGTCTTCCCTACTCCGTCTGATCTCCAGCAGCTGAATTTGGACTCCTCCAGCATTCTTCTTTCTATTGCAGTATGACGATGGGGGACTACTTAGTTAGCAATGAGAATGTGGAGTTTCTTGATTAAAAGTAATTTTGCACAGATAACACTATAACTAATTTCATGGATTTGATAACTTTAAATAAAGTTTTTCCATTTTACAGTATTACGTTCCTCATTAATATCTACACACATTTTTGTGGTTTATGTTTCCATTATGATAACATGTACATGAAGCTAATAGTTTGGGAGCTTGTAAGTAGGTGTTTCCTATTAAAGAAAGAATTATAACTTTTTAAAATAGAGGTCGAATAACCAAAGATGCCTACTCTAAATGGATGATAACAACAAAAGTTTCTTTTAATCCATGACGTGTTTCTGCCATGTCAGTGTATTCCCTCCTACTCCCCAGTCTGCTCTCAGCTGCAGAACTGCTCCCCAGCCCATGGGGAAATCTCTTGGTCTTTCAAGCAAAACTCAAATTCAAAACCTGTGCATGACACCTTTGGGGAACATATGATGGTAATTTGGTCTCAGTGATGAACCATAAATTCTCTGGCACAATTGTGGGGACCATACTGAGCACAACTGCAGACTGACACCCTTTCAATACTCCAGAGTATGAAGGGGCGGCAGAGCCTTTTTCAACAGTATCTGCAGCAGTGTTGTGCTTAATTAGGACCCATTACAGATGACTAATGAAAACATAACCAAGAAAGCCTCACTGTAACTTGCAAAATTATTAAAACTAGCTTTAGATTGAGGCAGAGGGAGCCCTGGTGGGTAATGATCTGTGCCGTGCATCAGCTGCATTTCCCCTGGGTTTGGCTAAACATAATGCGAGGTGCTCCAGCCTGGGCAGCACTCGCACTCAGCTTGGTATGGCAACTACAGTCCTACAAAAAAACCAGATTTTTGCAGGACCCTCTCTCATATGTTAAGTGCAGGTGCTGTGGTGTAAAATGTGCAGGTGAGGTGTGCTGTGCTGCTTTTGCAACTGTGTAATTAAAGATGAATGCTCTGAACTTCTTCAGATTAAAGATGAATGCTTCCTAGATCCTAAATCTATACACAGAAAATATACAAATACTCAAATAGTTCAGACAGTTTTGAACCCTTTTGCCAGAGGCAGGTTAATATATCTGTTTCCTTGAAATATCTTTTCCTCTCCTCTGGTTGCAGAGCAGGAGATGGGATGGAGAGAATTATGTGCTGGTAACAGTTAATGAATAGTGTGTGTATGCCTCAGAGAACAGACCCCCTTGATTTTTAAATCTCTTTTGTGTCACTTCAGCTCCCCAGACTGATCAGTATCTCTCAGACAAGGCTTTGCCATCGGATTGTGGCCAAAGCATATTTTGGCGTACGCAATACTATTTGCTGCTCTGTGGATAAATAAACATTTGCATCATTGTGTGTTTAAAAACTAATCCTGAAAGGCATTAGCTTGCATTTGCAAATGTCCTCAGTGCCAGTCTGGGTATTCCCAGTGTCCTCAAGGCAGTTTTACACTGAGCTCTCTTTCCTGGCATTTCACAGCGTGCATGATTTGTGTCTGACCACTGTGTGATACTCTCTCTTCTTTTGCTATTTTTTTACATTAAAAATCCTTAACTGAACCATGTCTGTGTAATTCAGCTATCTTTGCTGCCACAGCTTTTGTGCAAAGTCAACACCAAGTTGACAATGAACCCAGCTGGACAGCAAATCTACAGTCCACCTGATATTCTTGGATTGTTCTTTTCCATTACATTGCAACCCAAAGCAGGTGGAACAACACAGTGATGAGAGAAACATTTCTGTTATGTGTGTCTATGTACATTGCACCATTACAATTTTCAAAGGGGCAAACTTGGCTTTTGCACTAAAAGGCATTATTGACCTAGATGCTTTGAAACCTTCCAAAACCCTAAATAAACCCCTATCCATTTCCAGCCTGAGCTGATGCATGAGGTTTCCCTTGAAATCACGGTGCCTAGCTTTGCTGTTTACTTATAAATCCTTTACAGTGAGGATAACGAACCCAGAGAAGGGGGGAGCAACATCAATCTCTGAGCATGTTTGGTTTCCTGGAATAAATCGGCATAAACTGATTGATGGCACTGTGATCTTGTGTTGATTTTTGTCCCACAATTTTAGCAGCACCACAGTTTGGATTGCCATATCCTACTGTCTCTGTGAGACTGCAGGTTCATAAACCAGTGAATGAATTATATTCACCCATTTGTTTAGTTTTATCATCTGTCGCGGGTATCATAAGGAAAATAACTTTGTGTCATAAGGAATCCATAGCTGATGTTGTGTAAGTTGGAAATCATCCAAGTCATGGCTGATCCTTGGTTTCCTGTGTGCACAATCGAGCCCAGTTCAATGCAAATAATTCATACAAATGCACTTGATTTGTGATATTTCTGCAGCCAGGAACCACTGCCACATTTTATTACTGTTTCCTTGTTCTCAGTGCTTTTTAACTGTGTCCCCCATTTCTCTGGTGCTGCTGGTTCCTATTTGCCCTCTGACCACACGTCTGCAGCTGCTTGACTATAGGTGAGGGCAGGAGCTGCTGCAGGACCCAAGCACATGTCTCCAGCCAAGTGCCTCTTGTCCCAGCTTTCCAGGGGAGCTGCACCCAGGTGCAAATACCTTTTCAGTGAGAGGCTGCACTTCCCTTGGGTCTTTCAGAAAGGGTTTTGCGATGGCTTTGTGGGACAGGTGGGAGCAGCTTGTCCCTGAAGGACTGCAGCCCAGGAAAGGGCCTGTGCTGCAGGTCTCCTTCCTGTTGCATGCCACAGACTATTTTTGTGTGTTGAATGCCTGAGAATAATCAGTGGTGACCAGTTATTGTAAAGACCGTAATGCCTCCAGTGGGCACCCGTAGTGGCATGTGAAACAGCTGTTTCTCTTCCTGATCACTCTCAACGCACATATCACACTAATGAATGGGGGGAAAAAAGGTATTTTAGGGAAAAGTCTGAGGTCTGGGAAAAGTCTCAGGGATATTCTGAAGTTTCTTGTTTCAGTTTGGAACATTTTTGTTCTACTTGATACTACTTAATTAACTAATAACAGTTTTTCCACCCACAGAGATAAACCAAGCTAGAGCAATAGCAGAAAACACACAAAGGTCTGAAAGTGAGGTGGGGAGTTTGGTCATCATACATGGAGAAAGGTAAGTGCATTGGGGGCATTTGGATTGGCTTGTTTACACAGTTGACTCCCTGAATGGGATTTTATGTGAATACATGTTCCTATAAGGTCTGAAAGTGAGGTGGGGAGTTTGGTCATCATACATGGAGAAAGGTAAGTGCATTGGGGGCATTTGGATTGGCTTGTTTACACAGTTTTGACTCCCTGAATGGGATTTTATGTGAGTACTTGTTCCTATTTGACCTCTGCATACCAGAGCTAAAAGGAGGTTGTAACAAAGTGGGTGTTGGTCTCTTTTTCCAAGGAATAAGTGATAGGATGAGAGAAACCAGCCCCAAGTTGCACCAGGCAAGGTTTAGATTGGATATTAAAAAAAATTTCTTCACTGAAACAGGCTGCCCAGGGAAGTGGTTGAGTCACCATCCGTGGAGGTATTTAACAGATGTGTAGACATGGGGCTTAAGGACAGGGTGTAATGGTGGACTTGGCAATGTCAGGTTAATGGTTGGTCTCAATGATCTTAATGGTCTTTTCCAACCTAAATGATTCTGTGATTTTGTTCTATGGTTCTATGATTCTATTACGTGGTGCCAAAACTTTGCTATTGATGGCTGGCTCAGTGCTGGAAAATCAAACCTCAAACTCTTATACTCAAGCTCTAAAGAAATGAAAAATTTATGTACTAATACAATGTATTTTACAGCAGTTCCTGGAATATGAGAGCTTGGAAGCAGGGCAGCCTGCCTGGAGGCCAGTATCTCTTTTAGTTCATGCAGTATAATTAATCCTGTGCATTTTGCTTGGTCTCTGGGCACTACTCTACCTGTTTATCATGAGGAGAATAACACTATCCCTTTTGACCAAGCCCAAATCATCCAAGATTTTATAGGCTAAGACCAACACCTGAGTTTCTAACTGCAAGGTAAATGGCAAGAAGTGAGAACTGTGGATTTCTAATCTCTCGGTTTCTCCAGTGAATCACTACATTTAATAACCTAGCTGCATTCTGCCTTCACTCCAGTGCCTGAGCAGTCCCAGAGCAGGGCCCCATGTGGAGCATATTTCAGCAACCTCACTAATTTAGTTAAACTGGTGGAGGATCTGGTCAGTTAGGAAAAAAAAAAATACCCACAACACATATTGCTGTATATGATTTGGATGTTAAGGATGGGATTAGAATTTGCAACAGCTAAGACTCTTTAATACATTTGCATATATTATGCAAATGCCCTTGAAAATATATTAACATATATTAAACATGTGAAGTCTGTAATTTGTGGTACAATCCCTTAAACTGGGGGAGTCTCTATATGGAAGCTAGTTACGTTTAGCTTGAAAATGTGCATGGTAAATGTTTATATAATTATCCAGACACAAAAACTTAAAGGCTAATTATTTTAATTGATTAATTTCAGTTGTGTGGACCAATTCTTAGAGTAATTACTTGACAAACCTTAATTGATTAGCTTACTTTTTTTGGAGGCATTATTAAAGCTACAATTCCCGGGAGGGATCTTCATTTCCAAGAGAAATATATATCATATATAGCTAATGTCCCAGGCACTATCGCAGTGCACGCTGCTCAGGGACAAAGCGCTGCCAACCCAGGGAGGCTTTCTCACCAGCCAGTGTTGAAGGTGTTCAGCCAAACGGTGTGGAAAGCAGCAGCTCCTGCAGTGAGGAGCTCTCAAACACCCAAGTGCCCGCCTGGGCCTGGAAATGGCTCAGCAAAGAGCAGGAGCTGCTGCCGCACGGGTGTGTGTGCAGAGGATGTGGTAGCAGCGAAGGCAAAAGCTGTGTCTTCTGCGTAGGAGCAGCCTGAGCTGCATAACTTTACTTAAAATGTAAGGTTGTGGGGAGCTTCACCAAGGAAACAATACTTTCCCCAGCAAAGTCAACACAAAAATATTCCAACTATTTCAGTGGTGATAGCATTTTGCGTGAAATCTTTGGGTCTGTATATCTGTTCTGCAAGTGCCTCTGTGTGTGCATATATAGTAGCTAAAACTTCCAGGGGCAGGATACTAAAGTTTCTGGTTTGTATTTTCCGTGATCATAATAGTTCCAAGTTATTTTACATCTTTAAAAGAATTGTTCTAAAAACATAGGGCTCCAAAGCCAATGCTACACGTGCTTTGCTCACAGTGGTTTTATTGTTCATGAGATTGGCTCATGGATTAAAAGTTGTGAACTTGTTAATTTAATTCACTCCACCACAAGCTTCCTACAAAAATGCAACAGCCTATTATTCCCAAATGCAACAGCCTTACAAAAAGGAAATTAACATTAGGAAAGATATTTATTTATTTTTTGATTCTCAGAAGTAACAGAATAATTTTTGCTGAAAACCAGTGAGAAAAAATCAATTTGAGGCAAGAAGCAAGCATGAAATGCTTTAGCCCAAGTGGATAAAATGAGATATAAGCAACTGAAAACAGAGACTTATAATGGAAAATGTTAAGCAACCTTATCTCTCTGTGTTGCTAGCAGCTCCATCTGTTATACACAGTAAAAATCCTGAAACCAGAAGAGCAAAAGCAGCAACAATCAACTTTATTTATTGAAATAAAGATGCATAAAACAACACTCCTATATCAAAATGTGCTAGAGGAAGAAAACAAATCTCACCAGGCAAGGTTTCCCAGTACCGAAAGAACTACGAAGGGAGTTGCTGGAGGCAGAGCTGCTGTTCTGTAGGGAGTTATATACCCTGAGATACAGAGGACAGAAGGATTTCTAACACAACAGAGGCTTTCTATAAAATATTCCAGTTTGCATTTTCTATGGCAGTATTAGAGACTCTGGTGTTTATACTCTCTTTTCTTGAAATGAACTCTTCTGAATGTATACTAGCCAAAGTGATTTGCCCTTTCCCTAGGAGATTATACAGTGGGAATCTATTTTGATGGTTAATCATTAAATTGAGTTCTTTCCATTTTCAGGGACAGAATGCTTCCTAAAAGAAGTGGTGACTGAAATGAAATGCTATGTAGTCAAGCAACCTTGTCTTGCAAATAAGCTGACAGTTATGTAAGCAACAGCACATGTGAATCAGGTGCTGTTGGAATAAGCAACTGGAACCATTTTCTTTATAAATAGCAAAATAGCACCAATGGCACCTCAGGAAACAGACAGCTACTTCTGTTGTCATCTGAGTCATCTAAAATATCTTTTCTGCTGCACTTGTTGCAGATGACATTTTTTTGTTTTATGCATTCCTAGACAATCTACCTAAATTGGAACTCCACTTATGATGTCAATAGTCATATGAAAGTATAATTTTTTGTTTTCCTGGAAAGAAGGAGTAGATACTTTAGGTGAACAGACTGATCTGTTCTCCAGCATTGTTGAAATGAGGCTGCAGAAACTGTAATAAGCATTGATACTTCCATTTGCAGCATCTATTGTGGATTCCCTAAATCAAGGGTTTAAATCAAATCAAAACTTTGCCCTAAGCAAAAACCAGTCCTACAGAGACAAATACATCACTGCATTTGATTCAGGCAACTGCCCATCTTCTGATCAAATACAAAAAAAAAAATCTTCCTGCTAAGCAGTTCCTTTCACAGCCAGACATTATCAGTGTTTTTATAAAATACTGTACATGGTTATGCTAAAGTTTATGGCCATCTGTTTAGCTGAAGCAGATTTTGTATTTTTTTGTGGAATTATCACCTGAAGAAATGTATGTGACTGAAGTGTTTGCAGGAGTAGTGCTCGCATGTCAATGTCTGTATCCTTGTCCAGAAAGTTTTTGAAAAGAGCCCCTGAAATTATCTGAGTTCCAGTATAACACACCAGAATATGCTGAATTACTTTAGCTGCATCACCAAGTGTGGCTGGTGTGTGTGGATATGTACGTGTTTGTGTGCATAGGGACCAATCTCTATTAAATTAAAACCAGGAAATAACAAGGCTCAGGGCTCTGCTCCACCATACAGCTGACTAACCCTGATAAACTTCTATTAAGGTTCAATGTAGAACCCAGATGCAATCTTGCAATCAATATCAGCTCCCCACACCTGTGGGATGTGTCTCTGAAGACACTTGGCGCTTCCTCTAGGCGCTGGCCCATGGCCATCATGAAAAGACCTGAAATACCATGCTGCGAATGAACTCCAACCTGATTTCCCTGTAATGGGATCACAGCTTGAAGAGGCTCTAAAGCTGCCTCGATGCTCGTAAACAGAACAGTGTTACAGCACAGAGATACCCATACCATTAAACGATTAGCATGCCCCTTAACATGGTTTTAGCCCACATCAGTCAGTGGTCATCCACAGATTTCTCTGGTGTGGTTTGGGGCCAACACAGAGCAGCTGTTGTGGGCTTGAATGGCTTGTGCTGGGGCCAGGGGCTTGGGGTGGGGGAATTAGCTGTGTGGATACAAACTCTGTAATATCACTTACTCTGCTTACTAGGGACAGATAATGGTCCCCAGCCTGTTTGATTTAGAGACACAATCTGAAAGACATGAGGCCAGCTTTTTTACATACAGCTTCTGTATCACTGAGCCTTGAAACTTTAAAACATGCTTTAGAAAAGAAAGTTGGGATTTTGCTCCCATAATATTACCCTTCCTCATCAGCATATATAAATCCAAATTAACTCTTACCTTCCTTCACATCAACACTTGGGCTATGCTCACTCCCATCATAATTCAAGGAACTGTTCTGTATTTTGGAATGAACACAGCTAATGAACTAGTTTTGTTGCCAGGGTTTATCACTTTCAGCTCTATGAAGACACTGGGAAATGTGAATGTGCCATGTCGATCAACAAGTCTTTATGCTCATAGAATTGGGTGCACTGTTTGTGTCAAGTACTGTGGTTGGTCTCCAGCAGCAAAGATTTGTCTGAGCTTGAACAGGTCGTGGAGGTGATCGAAATCATCACCTCTTCTCCCTATTTCAAATGTGAAAGGACATTTTTCTCATGTCTGCCTTCTATGCCTGAGCTCTACAGATAACCCCACTGCCCTGCCTTTAAGAGTTTGGATAATTTGTTTGACGTTTTTTGTTTTCTTTTCGCAGCTATCATTGATGCCTGGTCACCATGCAAGAGGGAACCACAGTTTTCCTGTGAGATTTGTGCTCCATGCAAATCTTCCAGGAGTTGATTTGATTGAATGATTTACATAATTTCCTGCACTCACGTATAGTCCACTCCCATTTCATTGGGATTGGTTTAAACTTGCCTTGTGCATCCATATCAGAGGGAAATGTTCTCTCAGGTGTTGACGAACCTGTGGTGATAATTTAACAGAAGTAACTTTTCTGTGGTGGGAGTGAGGCGGGCAGAGAACTGATGCTTGTGACTGTGCCCCCTTGTTGAACCTGTAGTGAGGTGCCTGAGGGGAAACGTCTCCAGTGCTGAGAAGTGCACAGAATTTGACTGTCTGTGATGAGGATAATCTCAAGTCAGGTAAAATTTCAGTGAATCTTCTCTGTTTCCTTGGAAAATTTCAGGTTCTTGTGATACCCCAGCAGTATGAACTCCACTTACCACTTCACAGGCAGGCTCCCTCACCCCAGTTATCACATCCACCATTCTACATTTTCAGAATTTTTGGCATTTACTTTCCATATCCAGGAAACCTTCAACCTGGAGACTGCAGTGTTTGTCAGATTTATGGACTTCTACCTCTGTAATTCTCATGGAGGTGGATGGTCTTGAGTTACTCTGCTCACGAACTCTCCAGACTTGTTGCTTGGAAAAATTTTGTAAATTGATTGTTTTCCACCGGATTTAACTTTTATTTCTTGAGGACACCATTAAGAGATACAGTGTGATTTTGGCTTTTCCGTAGTGATGGGATGAACACCAACACATTCGCATGGATAGCTTCCACCTGGGTAGGAACAAGACAGTCTATAGGTGCCTGGTTCACCTTAGTGCTGCTGATATGAACGTTTACTGGTGAGAGAAACTGCAGCTCCTTTACAGCTCCTTTAGAGCCTCCATTAAAATGAATTAGCTCCACTACTGCTCTGTTGGTTGCAGCTGCTTTTATGTACAACACAGGGTACACTGACCCCTCTGTCTTTCCGCCAAAGAGTGCAACGTGAGGAAAAAAAAAAAAAAAAAAAAAAAAAAAAAAATTTGACTTTTTTCCTTTCCCTGTGTTCTCTGAGGGTGAAGTTAACATCTACCACCTATGGTCCTGCTCTTGACACCGATGTAACACTTGTAGATAATTCACAAGTTCATATAAAATCAACTCCTACTCTAGAGACAGAAGAACCCAGGGCAGGACTCACAATCTTCAGAGCTGGTTTTATGTTTTGCTTTGTTTATTGAGTCAGCTATGTGTCCCTGAATTCTGACTGCTGCTTCTGTCATTCCTAATCCAACATCTTGTGGTCAAATTCTGTTTCCCTCTGTCACATAAAGCCTTTGAAGCCTTTCATCACTAATGCTGTACAGATGCACTGAAGCATGGTCTCCAAGACATGCTCACTTTGCTTTTTAGCTGTGGTGTTAATCTCCTGTTTAACTTCCTTATTCTATTATGAAATTTGAAGATGTCCATAATGCTGCCTAGATTTGGGCATGCAGTACCCTGCTGAGTTTTACAGGTCCTGTAGACATATGGCTTCTGGTTTCTGAGACTGCAGCAAGGCACTTCATAGGGTGTTAGCTTTTACTGTCACAGATAGTGAGGAAAATTGCTTTCTGTTTATCTTTATCTATGATCTTATTTGGGAGAAAATAGTGGCTCAACCTTTTTAACCTTCTGAACTTCTGTATGCTTTCAGACAGCTGCTAGGTTTCACTGTCTTTTTTTTTTCTAATCAACCTGTTCACGAAGAGTTATCTTCTGTTTCCAAACAGAATTTCATTCCTCAAATTACTGGGACTGAATGCAAACTATTTTATTTAATCTCTGTTTGTAGGAGTAACAGAGTATTCAAATATCACTGGTCAAAATGAGTGCTGGATATGAAACATAAGGGTTTCTTTTAAACAATGGATCGCGTCTGGGGAATGTGAAATACCTGTTATTTTCTTTTCACTCTGAACTTCTGCTTGGGCTCAGGGTAAGTCAATCAACTTCACAGATCGAATGATGGAAAAACCAGTAAATATGCAAAAAATAAAGCACTGCTGCTCATATACAGAATTTATAGTAGGCTATAGTTAATAGTTATAGTTTTTTAGTGTCCAGCTTTTGTTAATCTGTTTTGCCACTCTGACTGTTTATATAGTTATACCAAAAATGTTAACTAACACCGCATTATGCTGTTGTGGCTTGTGTGCATCATAGTATATCATGGACCAGCTGCTCCACAGACATAGATCAAGAGAGATTCAGTGGCATCTACAGAGCAGTATTGGTTTATTAATCAATATATCAGATGGAGATCTGTCACTTTATATGTAGAGGTACATTCATACATAAAAGAACTATAGACAACCCTACATATCCTATATATCTATTGTCATTGAGTTGTCAAGTTCCTTACACTTGAAAAGGAGAGTTGGTAGATGAGGTATGATGAGTGTCCAGGTGGAACAGTGCTTCTATTTGCAATTGACAGCACAGATCAATGAATTCAACCAAGGCTCTGCCCCACAAAAAGTTCAGTCCTGACACAGGATGTGTGCATATATATTATCTTTTATGATGTCTTTTATTATGTGTATGTGTGTGTGTGCACCTGCATGCACGCAAATGTGTCTTTAGGGTGATAGTGTGTATACACGTACGTGTGCTATGCAATATATGCGTAATGTCAATTAGAGTATCAGCTTCCCATACAGCAGAAGTGGGGACATAAACAGGAGCAGAAAAATGTGTGAAAACAGCTGTCTCCAAAGAATCCCTTGCTTCTCCTGACTGCAGGTTGCCAGTGTTTCCTAGAGACTGCACAAGCTACAAGGTTGTGCATTATTAAAGAGGAAGGCACATAAATCCCTCATGAGGATTCAACACGAATGTGTTCTTTAAAGAGAGAGGCTGATGAAGCCTGTGCTTGAATGTGTTATAAACTGCGCATGTGTTGAAATCTGGCACTTTTCCGTGCCAGCACAGTACTAGCACTGAGCGGTTATTCGATGCTTCAAAAACATCTGTGGCAAGATACCTCATTCAATTTAATCTTGCACCTTGCCAGGATTTTTGCTAGGAATTTCATGTTCAATACAACGTGCCTTTCAACTTCCTTCCTGAAACCATTGGCCAGCTCTACCAAGTACTCCATTGCCCATGTTTACTGAAGGATATCAGCTATAATGTGGATTACATGACAAAAAGTATTATAACAATCCTGATCATCCACACAAAGCAAACAGGGACTTGGTCTGTTAAGAGTCTTTAGCACTTGCAATGTGCAAGGATATTTGTGGCACTCCCCCACGCTGTGTATCAAGGTGGAGGAGGTGACACTGGGGCACCAAATTTAAAGATGCTCAGCAAAGCACATTCACCACAGCCTGCCACAAACACAGCTATAGCTTAGCATCCCTCTTTTATGGAGCTGTTCAACATTCTGCTGAGAAAACTGTATAGCCATTTTGAGTCTGCCAGGAACCAAACTTTACCTTCAGGGCTGGGAAGTTTCTTGGCTCACAGGATCTGTTTGTGGCTGGTGTCATTGCTTGTCATGTGTGGGTACAATTACAAAGGCGTTTTCTGCCTGGCAGTTACCAAGACAGTGGTTCCGCTGAATAATCAGTGAGTTTCTGAAATTGTGGTTTTGGGGTTTTTTTTGTACATTTTGTACTTGGAGATTAAGCTGAGCAGAATGACAGCCCTTGATCTGCTCTCTGTTCAACATGAGGGAGGCAAATTAACACAGACGTGGGTGGAAGAATCAAGAACTGAAGTCTAAATCAAGAGGAAAGGCAGGTTTTGAGATGGGCTGATAACAAGTGATACAGCAGGTTATGAGCAGTTAGGGAAGGAGGATGAAGCAGCACAAGAAAGGCCATCTCACATCTGTCAGTGAGCACCTACACTTTTTTCTTTTGACTTGTTATGACCACCCCCTCGCTGCTGCCTTGCTACGACATCTCAGAACAGACACCCAGTTCACTATCTATACCTCTGGATTTGATGTCTTAAAGCCACTGAGCATCACTGCATGTCACGTCATGTTTATGCCCCCTAGAAACCGATTTACCTGCAGCGGGAGAAGAAAATAAGTTCATCAGCATTGCAAAGGTGTTAATGGGCTAGAGGAATAAACAGACAGCAATAAAGTGAATCAAGTCTGGACAAAATTAAATACTTCAGCAATGAGTTTTAAACATTAATAAAGATAGAGGGAAATACACAAAACCAGCTTTATGGAGTGAGGGAGTTAACAGAGAAGTAACTCACTAGTGACACAGAGATAAGCCACTTAGGCTGTCAGCTCATGATGTATTCATCAAGCCATCTCAGCTTAGATATGCTCAGTAAAGCTTTACTTCTTTGAGTTTTACCATCTATGCAGTCTGGTTTGGCTGTTTTTTCAGCTCTTCCTAATTTCAGAGGAGTCAGAGAGAATAATCTACTCCAGTCTGTGAGCTGGCTGTTTATTTTGTACCTAGAGGTCATCCGTATACCTGAACAGCATCCTTATCAAGCTAAATGCTCTTTCTTTCTCAGACATCAAAGCTTTGGCATGATAAGACAACCTGAGTTGAAATTTGATATTGAGGAGAATGATATAATGGGCAGCACACAAACAGGAAAAATATGTAGTATTGATTTTTTTCCCATGACTAGAACCCCATTTTGTTTATGGTCTCTGGAAGTAACCAGCACCACTCAGTGGTAATAGTAGTGATGGCTCTTCAAACACCCAAGTATAGCTACTAGAGTGTAACTCTAAGTACAGACATAATGGTGAAAATTGTTGTGGTGTCTATACGTTTCTACACCAGATATAGGCTTACCCTGCCATGAAACAAAGACAATATATACTTACTTAATAACCTAAAGCTGTCCCCTTCTGTTGGAGTGTATTAGAAGGATAAGGAGAAATGCAGCTACGAGTAGTGGAAATAGTATCCAATCCACCCACACTCCAATATTTACTCTTGGTTCTTTAGGTGACACTTTGAATGGAAGATTGGACATAATCTCGGAGGTCCAGCCGTAATGTTTGTATGAAAGGATGAGGGGGTTGATTTTGGTCAGTGCTGCTGTGGCTTTCTTGTATTCTGGCTCTCTGTTAGTCACCCAGTGACAGCAAATACAGTCAGAGGTGCTTAAAAATCACTGGCTGCCAGATGAAAACTAGGGACTGTGCTCAGGATGTGGAGGCGACACTTCAGGAATATGTGTGTCACCTAAAATTTGGTGCTCTCTTTTAGCCAGCCTGCTTTGGATTTTTAATTAGAACATGAGAGGAAGACAACAATCACTCTAATATAATATTAACCACTCTTATCGGGATAAAATGTTGTGCAGCCACAGAGCTTTTTAGTCAAGAATCTCAGCCATCACTAAGAATTCCCTTAAAACCTGTGAGGTGCATTAGGTAACTGGATAAGTATTTGCAGTAAGATAAGCCTGGCATTGTTGATGTTCATGGTGTTTCTTATGCGGGGAAGAACTGCAGACGCACAGTTTACCTGTTTATCTCTGGTTATATTTGGTAATGTTGAAATGGAGCTCAATGATAACAGGCACACTATGACAACCGTAATGTTACTGCAAGGTAGAATGTTTTGTGTTTATCTAATCGCGATGGAGTAGCTCCAGCCCAAGCTTGTCTGTAACTAGCATTCAATGGGATATATATTTACTTTCTGTCACAACTCTTGCAATGACCTCCAAATAAAACACTGCTCTCCTGCATGAGGGAGGCCAAGTTTTCTTCCCTGAGCACCGAGCAGGGTGCATGTGGCTCAGTAACACTCATGCATTTTACATTGGCAACAGCAGAGTTTTGTTTCCCTGCCACGCTCAGAGCAGAGCTGAAATGTACCCACCTCCAGGTTGGAGAGGACCAATGTGCCAGGGCACAGCCCAGCCTGGAGGAAGAAATCTGTCTGGTCTAAGGGCATGGTTAGAAGAAAACCCCATGCAAGTGAGGATCTGACTGGTCCCTCAACCGGTCTGTGGAGGGACAAGGTCTTGGGAGCTGTGCTAATTTACATGAGCTGAAGATGTGACTACATATCTCCCAGGTATGATATTTAGTTTGCTGAAACATGTATTATCTCTTTAACTACCAGCTTCTATTTAAAGCCATATAAATAATTTTCTGATTTATTCTCAAAGCCTTACTCTGACATGAAGTAAATCAGTGTGAGTCAGAAGAAACTCCTTTATGCAACATAGCTGTAAAAACAGTGAAAGAGCAGAATCATAATTTGCTCTGTCAAACTTTCATGCTTGGATTTATCCCACATAAGCGTGGGTGAGGGTCCTGGGTTCAGAGTGCAGCTTTCTGAGGGCCGTTAGCACATGCACACATACTGGCACACACACATAAATGTGTGTGTAACCTATGTACTCAGAGAGACGTGTGTATACACATATAAATCTTTCCTTGTGTATGTGTGTTTCTGTGTGTCTGAGTATACACATATATTTACACAGAGAAAAGGAAAGAGATTGAGTACACATGAGAAAATAATTCAGTTCTCCTAAGATCTGAAATGCCCTCTGGATGTGCTTGCCTCTCTTTACTAAGTACAGAAGAAACCTAGGGAGACTGAAAAAAATGCTATTTTAATAATAAATGTCCCAGCTTGTGTTACTAATGCCATTGTAACTTATTACACCGAAAGGTATTTGGAATTTAATTGACTTGGCTTTTAATCCTGATTGTTTGCTTTGTGCTTTCTTCCACTGTGAGTAACAAAAATGAACTGTGTACTTTCACCTTTATTACCAATCAGTGTCCAATCCCTTTCACTTTTACATTTTCAGACACGTACACAGTGCTGCTGTGTGAGAATACAGACCTTTCTCCTGAAGTCAACAACTCTTTCTGCTAGCAGAAAGAAATGAATAAATAAAAATTCGGGGAACCTTTTTGCTTTCTAACACAATATATTTTATGCTGTCTTTGTTGATCACAATTCAAACTATTCCAGCTCAATTCTGCCTTTAAAACTTCTTGTTTTAAAGAATCCAAGTATCCTTGGACTTAATCTGAGGGATGCTAGACTGAGGTCCACACAGAACACTCATAACTTCTCCACTAAAATGGTTCTCATGACTGTGGCTCAGTGCTGCGAGTTTGAGTCAAACAAGCAAGTTCACACCACCCAAACCTCCTTGCAACTCCAGACAGTCCAAATTTTTGCACACTGGCAAACCTCAGATGTGGAAGAAGTTGGTTTATCTTTCCACTACAGGCACAATGACCCTGGGCACACAACGGAGTGCCTTATAAATGCTCTTTCTACTTCACCAATTGTTAAAATTTTCTTCTCTTAATTTAAAGCCTGCATCTGAGGTGACTGCTTCTTTGAGAAGGAGGAATATCTTCCCAGTTCTGCCAATGGGTGTTATTTAACATAGGAAATCTGTATTGGTAAAACATTGTCTAAAGCAATGGCAGTGTCTGTCTGTTGATAAAGCTACTGCGGTAGTACACCTCCTTAAAAAACCAGGAAAAGCATAATTGCATTTAGTGACTAATTGACACATAAAAATAAGGGGGTTTAGTTGCCCCTTTTGCCTGGTCACTGAAGCAGGGCAGAATCTCTCAGGGCCACCTACAGCCACAGGAGTTCAGTGCAAGAGGCTGAAGAAAGCACTTACCTCTCTGCCCTTTATTGATAGCACTCAACTTGCTATTCAGAACCTGGTACGTTTCTGAAAATACCTACCGATGAGCGTTTCAGTTCTGTTGAGTTTTAGCCAGGTAAATTGTGTTGAATTTTATAACTGTTAATACTCAACTGAGACAGCCCAATGTCTCCCAGACCTTAGTGTTGGAATTGCTTCTTGATCTCACATCACCATACAAGTGATTCTATGTACAGATGGCACAATGCTGCTCACATTATCCACTGCGACACTTCCATGCAGCCACTGGCCTGCTATGGAGGACAGGCCTGACACTTCCTCAAACCATAATTTTATTTCCATGTACAGTTCTGCCTCTTACTTGCTCTCTATTTCACTTTCCAATTTGCAGATGCTCCTTCTGCAAGGAACTGGAAAGAAGAAAATCCGAGCTTCAAGATTGCACTGGATTTAGTTCACATCACTGTAGAATCTTTGACACAAAGGGATGGAATAGTGAATGCTCCTATCAATAAATAATTGTATCTTCCACGCACCTTTTTCTTGTAGCGGTAGCTTACATTTGGTCTCTATTAGAACATACCACCCATGTTTGGCTATGCTGTATTTTTGTTTCCCCATCAGATATACTGAAGTATACTTTAGTGTTTGAGTGGAAATCCCACTCAGCGCTATTTGAAAAATGCTTTGCTTGTTAACTAAGTAGATTGTACTAGTTATCACAGAGTCTAAAAGGATATCAGACTTTTGAAAATTTATCTAAGGCAAAAACGACTGCTTGAGATCAATGTCCAGATCACAAACTTCATTCATTTTGCTTTTACATACCAGGGATAATGACTCATGTTCTCTATCTCCATTTCTTTGCGTGCACCTCAGTAGAATGGTTCATTTGCAGCCAAAAGAGAATAAAGACCAAAAAATGGCAAATTAAATTATTGCAATTTGCTTTCATCATCCTTTCCTCAAATTTGCAAAACATTTTAGCTAACAGAACGCTTTAAAATCTACAATATATGTTTCAGCCCATTGGTAGGTGGGCTCTTTTATTAAATCATAAAACCCTAACTGTAGTATCCTACAATAACGGTCCTAAGAGTGGCAGGGAAATTACTGTAATTTCCTTCCTTGAAAAAATGGGCAAAACCATCCACAAATTCAAAACATGATCCTGTGAAAATACAAAACCTCCTTTTTTTCATTCAAGAGCTCTATTTTCCACGCTAACATTACACACCACTTATTGGCAATACAGTCCTTGTTTTTCAGGAGCTACACATTATTACAGTTTAAAAATATGAACCACAAGTTTTGTACAAATTTATGAAATTCTCTCTAGAATTACATTTCATAATACAATGTGATCAATCAACCTATTTTCGTATTTCAAAACAACATTCCAGCCTGCCACAACATTAGCCTGTACAAAATTCAGAGGACACCAGCAGAGCTGCAGGGCTGCTGGGACCGTGCTTCCTCAGTCTGCTTCCTCACACTTGAAATGTTAACATTGCTTTAACCTTCATGCTTCTGCAAAAGTGCACGAGGGATTTGAAACCTCTTACACTCTCCACAACCACAACATGTCAACACACTGAAATCTTTGCTTTTCTGGTTACCAAGCTAATGGAAGAGAAAAGATGGAAGAGTGGGTGAATGAGACCTCTGCTTGGATTTGGACAACGTGGAAAATGCCTTGCCTTGGAAGAGTTAATCCTTTGTAGCATAGGCTGCGTCAGGGTGACTTCCCTTGCAGGACTGAAAAGTTTGACGCCACTGTTTGCTTAGGGTTGTGTCCAAAAGCACAGTCACACTCTGTCAGGAGCTGCAAGCGTCAACAGCCTTCCCTGGGTGCCGGCTCTCTGCGCAGCCCCTGGGATCAACAGTGAGCACAATGCCCTGGTGAGGCAGAGCCGCAGCAACAGCAAAGGCTGAGGCGAGGCTTAATCACGTAATTGGTCATTTACAGACTTCTGATTTAGGAGGGGTTTTTTTAGGGTGTAGGCTTAAAAAGGAGCAGTAACTTCCGTGGAGTGACAAAGGGTGTCCTTTCAAGCGCACTTCCCTTTCTAATAGGCTTACGAATTTCCCGTCAGGTTGGTGCTTCCTTAGCTCTGAAATTTGTTTTGCTGTTACAAAGTGGAAAAATTAAATTTGCCTAAAATAAAGTGCTTTCAGGTCTACCTACATTTTTAAGTAAGACCTTGATACTGCAAAGCCATGACTCCACTACTGCTGTTGCACTTTATCTTTATATGCATGAATCAGTGTTTGCAGAGCCAAATTCTGTGTCTACAAGCAGCCTGTTTTTCAAAGGAATGCTGCGGAGACAAAGGTTGAAACCCAAATCACTTCACAGCAGTCTGTAAATCTGCCTCTCTTTTCAGAAGTTGTAAATGTGCCTAAGCAAAAAGCAACAGTTCTCCTATCTGTAAATAATGGGCTTGGGTGAAATAGCTCAAATACCTGCAAAAATCCTTAAAACACAGAAGGAAATTCTGATTCTGGGCACCAGCCTGGAATACTTTGGGGCTGGATTAGTATGCAGGAAGTAAAGAAATGAAAAGGCGAACCGTGGCTTAAAAATGTCATTGCACAAACATGCATGCATATTCTCTCAGGCCCTGCCTGGTGGTTCAGTAATGCAGCAGGCAATGATAATGATACAATTTCATAGCTCCACTAATCCCAGGGGATGCACAAAATGCTTGACAAACTGATGTTCTGTGGGCCTTTCCTTCTCATCTGTAGAGGAGCGGAAGAGATTACACTACAAATATAGCAAAATCTGTTTTGTAAGCTCAGAAGCAAATGGAAGCATAATATATTCCATTCAATGAGCACATTAACATTTGTATTAATAAAGAAATCCAGGCAACTTTACACTTAATTAGCAGACAAGCTAGAATTGTTCTCTCCTGTTTTGGGAGTGTAAAAGAAAACAGAAATCACCTAGAAGACACATATGCCGTTTGTGTGCATAAATCCCTGATTCAGAAGAGAATCTGAAGGTCTCTGATCTCATTATATGGGAGAGAGAGAAAAATCCAGCCCTGGCAAACTTAATTTATGAACCTTACTGATAAGCTAATTTCCCCTACTGTTGTTGTATTTGCTTTTTGCAGTTTGTTTATGATTTTACAAGTAGATGTGATCCTAGTTTATTAGATGACACTGTGTTATAATAATGTAAAAATTTTGCCAAGTAAGGAGTCACCATGTCTGAGCGATGGGTTTTATTCGGGTTGGAAGTTAAGATCCAGCAAACTAGGTGTTGTTTCTGGTTGAAGCCTCTAAAGACAGTCTGACTTTGAGGGAAACTTGTTTGGGTGACAGGATTCATTCTGAGAGAAGTCTGTTCTTTTTCATAGATGGGGAACCCTGTCAGACCAGGTGTGTCATCTGCGTGTCTAAAATCAGGCTCACAAATTACTCTCCTGCAACGAAAATGACCAAATTTGGTTAGCTTCTTGATTTGTATTAGAAAAAGCTGAAATTTTAGTGCAATGTAAAGTTACATGTTACCAGGCGAAACGCGGTGTTCACCACCTTAATACATTGAGATATATCAGCTGCAACAAAGGTTATTTAATAGGCCACCAAAAGCTTGCAGAAAACTTCCTTCAACCCCTTGCCATCTCTGCCACAAAGCAGTCCAAAAGCCCAAGACAAGACATTTTGTGCTTTGAAGATCTTGACACAGATGACACAGCTGCTTTGCAACGTTGTCATCTGTTGTTCCCCTGTGGCATATTTCTGCAAGTATCTTCAAGTGCTGTTTATAATCTCAATGACAATCTCTCATGAGAAAGAAAGAACTCTTATAGTGTTCTTCATGGTCACCTTAACTACAGGCTATTCCAGGAATAAGAAGCAGCAGCTAAAGAGCATTTCTGTTTCACACAGGAAGGCTGCAGGAGTGGGATACTAGCACAGATCCCGGTGCCCAAGCAATGGTATCTCTGCAGAGGAACCCCCAAGACCGTGAGGCTGAGGGTGCCCAGTTCAGCAGTGAGCAAGGTAAGTGCTTGTGCCAAGTGGTGATTTCTCGTCTAGCTTTCTCCCAAATGCAGAGCTGAAATCCCAGGCAGAGCACACATACAACAGCAGCTCCACTCTTCAGAGCTCAGCCTCATAACTCTTAAGAAACCAGGCTAAAAATATTCATCATGGGAGCACCTGTGACAGTTGCAATGTCATGGATTATTCAAGGTCTATCAGATGACAAAGGGACAGATGCTGTGGGCATCTGCAGCATTCACAGACTGTTCATTAATGTTATAAATTTATATATCTCCTGCAGGTTCTGCTACCAATTGTATTCCTGGTTAAATGAGTCAGACAATGAAGTACATTCACTAGAGGAACTGCGGTTTCCTAGACTTCAGAAACTTCAGTTCTATAGGAAATATCCTGTATTGATTTGATGTGGTTCAAGAAGGTGGCAGGGAGAGGACTAGAAGCTTTACAGCAAGACCAGCTTGACATAGAAGAGGGGCTGTGTGCTGCATATTCAAGACTCTTATGGGTGAAAGAGCCCTGGAGAACAGGAAAGAAACATTCTTGGTCTCATGTAGAATTTGTTAGAGGTGTATAGAATGAGACATTCTGATCATCTCTTTATTATTTGAAGAACCATTTTTTTTCATAATGCTTTATTCCAGGAACAATGCTACTGTTCCAATCGCTCTGTCAGAGCTCCTGAGCTGTGGGTTAACCCTGCTGTTACCCTGAGAGAAGAAGATGGAAGCTGCTGAGCTAAAGCAAAGTCTGTGGACAGACATTTTCAGGCTGCAGAAACCACCAGCTCGGGGGATAGGAAGTGACTGAAAAAGGAGGCTAAGCAAGACCTAATAATGATACCCTGAGGAAAACTGCTGGTCAGAGCAATTAGCTATGAAACAAGGAAAAGCCACAACTGAAAGGAGGACAGAGGGTTTATTTTAATTCTTCAGTGTCTGGGAGCACTTTGGTTGGGAGCTGAAGTAATACTTTTCCTTTCTAAGCAGATCCCTAGAAAGATCAAACCCATGATGTCCCTAGGATGTTGGGGTCACTTGATGGCCAGGGCTGCCTCCCAGCCCCAGCTCTTCATTCCTCACTATGGCACATTTGGGGACAACAGCAACATTAAATATGTTACATTCATTAAGGAGATATATGGTCTATAAATGTGACTGCATGGGATATCTAGTTTCTAATGCAGGCTGTGAAGGGATGTCCCTTTTTACTGTGGCCAAGGAGGAGCTGACAGGCTCATCAGAGACTTCAAAATACCTCAGCCTTTCAGTTACCAAGAAGCCCTGTGCTTTCATGTACCCAATCTGTTATAAGGGGAATGCCATGCAATATTGCTGGGAGTAGTTATGAGGCATTAGCTGTCCTCTGTTTTCCAAAAAGTCACTAATTTCTCTGCTGCAGTTCACCAATGATCGGCTACACAATACATCCCCGATCAACTGTCGATGGAAAGTCTTCTTTGAATTCACAGGGCTTTAGATTTAGCTCGTGAAAGGTCAGGCCAGGTAATAGAATAATGTGCTTTCAAATGAAAAGTGATTATTAGTGACTATTTTTTTAGAGAAGTTTACTTAATTCTTTGTCCTTTAATCAAAGCAGTAGAGCATTTCAGCAATCTGTAAATCTGGCTGCATAGAGTTACAAAACAGGGGAAACTGACAATAATGCTATTTTTCTTTGCAACACCTTTATCTCAGTGAAAGATATTTAAGCAAACCTGTCACAAACCACACTGCCGTACAATGATGTATAAATTGACCAATGTTCCTGTTAGGAATTCTTGCCATAAGTTTTGCAGCAGAGGGGAAAGACAGAACAAAATCGTGTTGAAAAGCTTTGGCACTGGTGGTTAAAAAATCACTACTCCTTTTTAAAACCCCATCTTATGTCTTTACTAGGCTGTACCTTGAGACACTTCCAAGCTTTGTTATATTAAAATGTTTAATTGGAAATATGAGTTATGCCTTGCATGATAACAGGAAACCACAATAAAATTATGCAATAATGTGTATTCTGATAGTCTCAGACTATCAGAGCAGTCATGCGTAAGTTCAAATTCTTTTTCAGTGGGACGTTGATTGAATTCTTTGATGAATCTAGGCCCCGTGCATTCAGCAGCTTCTTCCCTTTCTCAGCATGAGTTTAGTTATGTGAAGCCAGAAATCGCCTTTGTATGTGTAGACTTTGGGAGCACATTCAGCTGGAGTCTAGCCTTGCACCTGGGGTTAGACCTCTGCAGTAATTCAACTCTGCTTGTTCCAGCTTTGAACAAAGACAAGCAGGGCTACGGAGTTACATTACTCACTGCAAGTCAAGGAATCAGCTTTCCACGTGGCATTTTCCTCCCACCCCCTTTCTCACAGGAATTGCGCAATGGAAGTTAAGCTTGTGCCTTTGCCATTATCTTGCTCCAGTGGCTTGGTTCCAACACACAGCCGTGTACCACCTCATTATTTATATCCTGCTAGCATCTTATTTAGTGCCTCAGCTTCCATCAAAAATATATTGGGATAACTGCTTTTTCCTGGATAAGGGACTCATTATAATTGCAGCTTCTCTGCAGGGGTCAGCACCTCCTCCCTGTGATAAGGGGCTCCAAGTGCCACCTCACCTGCAAATGGTGTTCTTTCCTGCAGAGTCACTTCCCACGGGCTACAAGCTGCTGTTGAATTTCTGCAGTAATATTTTAATTTAATAACTTAATTTAAGATTTAATGGCTCTCTTTCCTGGGCTTTGTACTATAATTAATTCATGTGATGGGAACTCATTAAACTTGGGGATCTGAGATGCATCTGGGCATGCAAGGGCTGTAAACACATAAACCTGCATGAGGGTCTATTGAAGGTGGGCAAATACAGAACTGTGCATGGAAAGGATAGACGATTTTATCCTTAGGGATAATCAGAAAATATTGTGTTGGGTTGGGTATATCTTTTAATCATATTTGTAGTTTGTATTGGTAAAACCAACAGAAGTCTGGTCCCCTATAGTTTAAGGTGTCTAAGTCCTAAGCTTCCTGGACCTAGAAGATCTGGCACGACACCTCCAAACATCTTCTTGCTCTCGTGTGCATGTCCAGGAGCTGTGGGCACTTCTGCCTCTTGAAAACGTAGCTCAAGCGGGTACTACAGAGACCCTTTGAGCCTGACACTGAACAGTTCACCATGGGACTTGGTCTCCTTTTACTTTCTTAGAGCTGTGGTGCTGTGCATATCACATGGAAGAGATAGGGCCTGCCATGGTCATTGAAAACCCTGAACTGCTGGAAGAGCTGCAACCTGGGTGTCCCACACTGCCAGAGAACACTGTAACCACAAGACTGTCAGCTATCTGCAGGCAGAGGTTTCTTGTTCCCTGCTGGTAGTGCTCTTCTGCTTTGATGTGATGGGTTAAATAGTCACTGATTGAGAGAATACAAATGGCTCTGCCCCTAAGTGGTGGTTTGAGCATTTGCTCAAGTTCCATGTTCAAGACCATGCTGTGGATTAGGCAGAGCAGAGGTTTTACATCACTTTCCAGGTAAACACTTGAGCTGCCCACTTATCTGTGAGTCTGGGTGTGGGTATCTGTTGTGGTTCAACCCAGTGAGCAGTAAACACGACACAGCCATATGCTCACTCCCAGAGTGGGATAGGGGAGAGAACCGGAAAAAAGCTAAAACCTCTGGGTTGCGATAATGACAGTTTAACAGGACAGAAAAGGAAGGGAAAGTAATAATAATGATAAAACAATATACAAAACAAGTGATGTACAATGCAATTGCTCACCACTCACTGATCGCTGCCCAGCCAGTCCCTGAGCAGCTGCCACTGCCCCCTGGCCAACTCCCCCCAGTTTTACTGTTCAGAATGTTCAACATGGCATCATATGGTATGGAAAATCCCTTTGGCCAGTTTGGGTCAGCCTCCTGGCTGTGTTGCCTCTCAACTCCTTGTGCACCCCCAGCCTCCTCACTGGCAGGGCAGTACAAGAAGCTGAAAAGTCCTTTACCTAGTGTAAGCACTGCTCAGCAAACACTAAAACATCAGTGTGTTATTAACATTATTCTCATCCTAAATCCAAAACACAGTACTATACCAGCTACTAGGAAGAAAATTAACTCTATCCCAGCAGAAACCAGGACAGTATCTTATTTCTTCAGTTTGCAGTGAGGGCTGAATAACCCAGCTCCAGGAGACAGGTTGTAGCTTAGAACACCATGGACAGGTGTGCATCAGTCTGCTCCACAACTGTACATCTTCCTCTTCTGCACATCCCTCTCATAGGTGCATTGCTTTCTTGAGGAGCTGAGAAACAAAAGCGCAGAAAACACAAAGAGGGAAAAACACAGCATCAGAGGTGTTTTGTAGAGTAACACCGTTGGATCTCAAGGTTACATTCCTCACCGTGTACGCAGAGCTGAGGTTCCCAGCAGAGCACTGTTTCCCCATTGGACGTGACCAATAGCTCTAGTGGAAGCATTGTAAAGAATCATAGAATCAGAGAATATCTCCTTGTAAGTCTTGCCCTTGAGGCCTTTCACCATCTTGGTTGCCCTCCTCTGGATACACTCTAATAGTTTGATGTCCTTCTTATAATGAGGTGCCCAAAACTGCACATAGAGCTCAAGGTGGGGCCACACTAGGGCAGTGTAGAGTGGGAGTCACCTCCTTCGACCGGCTAGCTATGCTGTGCTTGATTCTCCCCAGGACATGGTTGACCCTTTTGGCTGCCAGAGCACACTATTGACTCATGTTCAACTCGCCATGAAATAAGAGCGCTGCCGACTGCCTTCTATAGGAGCTGGACAAGCTGTGTATGAAGGCCTATTCTCCACAGACATGATTTAGATAAACACTGCACACACTTCTCTATGTGCTCTCAGGGTGCTTTGATCCTTCTCTCTGGAGGCTCATCAGTACAGTTTCTGTGGGGAGACAGGTATGCTTGTGTACCTGTTTTGCTCAATTAAACTTTTTCCAGGGATGTGAGTCATCTATTTCATGGTCCAGCACATCCTCATTTCATTCCCTCTGCCCTCTGGTGATTGACTCGATTAATACTATGTAAACACCTTGAGACCTCATTGCACTAAGTACTGTACAGAAAGAGCAGAGCTCATCCCCGAATGCTTGTTCCAAACAGGACAAGATGGAAGATGCCCAGGAGCAAGGAAAAATTAGAGAACCCAGACATTTATATGAACCTCAGTTAATTTGGTTCTTAACAGTCCCAGTTAATTTCTGCATCAGAACTTGATTCAGGCAACAAATTCTGGTTCCACCACAGGGACTGACCACAGTCCTTAGTTACCCGGGGAGACTCAATAAGATACAAATGAGTCTTATTGACTGTTTGACATGGCTTTCTAGCAAGCTCCTGCCTCTTCTAACAAGCTCTGCCAGCTCTTCCTGACCAAAAGGTGCTTTGAGTTCTTCGTTTCCATCTGACTCCTGATCAGGAGGGCCAAGCACCCTTTCAGTAGGTGTTAGAGAGAGGACGAGAGGCCTGTGTAACTTCTGGGCTCCGAGTACAGCAGCAGCGTGTGGCCAACAGATGCAGCAGTTTGCATAAAGTGGCCAGAAGCTCTGCTGAGAACAGCATACAGAAATGCTCGGCAACAGTGGTGACATGCCACAGGGCATGGTCCCCCCCACCCACTGGAGCAACTGTCCCGGCAGTATCAGCCCATCTCTCAGCCCAAGCTCCTGAGGGAGTGTGTGGGGTGTCCCCACCCAGGCACTGGAAGAGGGGCTGCAGGGCACCTCTGTGAGGAGAGGCTGACAATCAGGGGAAATAATTTTATTATTTTTTTGTCTTTCTTTTGCACTATTCAAATCTATTTTAATTGACAATAAATTTAATTTTCTCTGTGTCGAGTCTGGTTTGCCCATGACAGTAACTGGTAAGTGATCTCCCTGTCTTTACTTTCTCCCTTGAGCTTTTCCATCTTATTATCTCCCTCACCAGAAGTGAGAGAATGACTGGGGGATTTGGGCCCTTAGCCAAGGTTGACTCACACAGGGAGGATGCAGCTCTGCACGTCTCAGGCTGCAGGAACTTCGTGGAGCTTCTTGGTGGGACTGGGGAATACGGGCTCCTCGTCTGCAGGTGTGTGCTGGTGAAGGTGAGATGATGAAAAGGAGGTTGACTGGGTCCTCTCTGAGACTTGGATACAAGAGGAGCCTCAATCCCCAGTTGTACTGAAGGAAGGACAGGCAGAGTCTGTGCTTATTGGATTGGAAAATACAGACTCCAATGAAGGCGAAGGCTGGAAACTTGCCACTTTTGGAAATGGGAGGAAGGTTCCTGTTTTTCCTGATGACTTGCAACTACAGAATAAATTCAGTGCCCTGGTGGCAGATAAGTGTCTGGGAGCTGTGTATGATGAAACACCTGAGCCACATGGCAGCACCATGAGTGAGTGACCGCAGGGGGTGACTCCCTGCTTTTGGGGACACAGGATCCCATCTGCCAACCTGACCTGCTGTCTGGGGAGGTTTGCTGCTCACTATGGGCTCAAATCTGAGACGTAGAGAGGCTACTGAGGCTTGTCCATCCCTCAGACCAATACCCCCTGCTGCTTTTCAACATGGGGACCAACAACATGGTGAGAGGAGATGCTCTCTGAAGCACACATACAAGGAAGAACTGTTTGGGGATGGGAAGCTCCAGGGCAGCCTTGGCTGCAGTTACCACAAGGCAGCGTGGTTCAGTTTTCAGAGACGAGAACAAGGCAAATAGCAGAATTACAACCTGGACTTCAGTACAGCAAACTCTGGCCTGCTCAGGGACCTGCTCTGAATATCCAATGGACACAGTGCTGGAGAGGAGGTCCATAACACCTCCTTGATGTTTATCAATCAGCTCCTCCAAGCTCCAAAATGGTACATCCCTATGTGCAAGAAGACAAGCAAAGGTGCCATGGATGATCAAGGAATTCTTGACAAAATGCAAAAGAAAAAAAAAAGCTTATCAGAAGTGGAAGGTTGGTTGGAGAGGTCATTGGTCTTCATCACTGGAGTTATTAAAAACCTGACTGTATGCAGCCCTGAGCAACCTGCTCTAGTTGCCCATGCTTTGAGCACTATGGGGGATGGGGGAAATAATCAAGCTTCAGAGTTTAGTGGCGTCTATGTGACAGCTGAGCAGGGATTTTCAGGTATTGATTCAGTCACCTAACTCACATATCTGGTTCTTCATGTTCTTTTTCAGATCTAATATCAGACACCTGGAAATTCAGGCACTCTTGCAGTCACATAGAGCACAGCTGGGTGCCTCATACTTGTTCAAAGTCATCCAAGTTCATGCCAGATCTAGAAATTAAATGTTATGGTGGAATCCCACCTGCAGTCCCAAGCCTTAAAAGCTGCTGTCTGTTATAAGAATGTCTCACTCCGTCACACCTGTGAGAAGGCTGTCAAGGACAGCTGCAACGCACAGAAGAGCCAAGATCTCCACTGATACTTTCAGCAAACTTTTCATCTTGTTACAGCTAAATTTCCTCAGGACGGTTTCACTTGAAGTATTCTTGCTGGATCCGACTTGGTGCTTTTGTGTGAGATTCAAATAGCTCTCTCTGGTCAGGATCTCAGGAAGAAGTATGGTTGGTTTGTTGTATTGCTGTTTTTGTCATCATGGATGTGCACACAACAGAAGGCTTTAACAAATTAAGAACTGCTGCCCTATGGATAGAATGTCTTACCACAATGAACAACCCTCATCATCCTCAGTACAAAGCATCCCTGAGCCTGGTGCGAGTAGAACATAAAGCCCCCTCCATCCCTGGACCTTCCACGAGACAAAACATCACACAAACTGAACAGTTGTACAGATTTTCCAAAAACTCCCCATCAGTTCTGATGTTATCTCATTTCTCCCTCTCATAGACCCGACATCTGTTCCTTTAGCAGTTGCTGGCAGACAAGACAAGCCTGGGTGCCAACTAATACTATATGATCTTCTGCTGAATTCATTTTCCACTTTTAAAATTAAATTATGGGCCAGATCTTCATCGGATTTAATACAGCTATTGCCTATTAAGCAGCTGACGGTCTGGCCTTGTAGAGAGTTTATTCTTTCTCTCTCTTTGGAGCAAGAACACAACCAGAATTAGATTTTACTCTGACATCTGAAGTCAGTGAAAACATTGATTGTTTTGTGTCTGATGCATCCGTCATGAGAAATCACTAGTTTTTCAAAAAGCTGGGGAAAACAACACCATTCAAAAAACAAATAAAAGAAAGAAAGGTTGTAAAAGATACTATAAATCTTTTATTTCTTTTTAGTTACTATGCAATGCCCTTCATTTTGAAGGAAATGGTACAATCAATGATCTGTACTTCTTTCTCAGGAAAAGAAGATATTTGCACTAACAATTCAACATTTACTGGCAAAAGACAGCTTACAGAAAACACTCATGGTGGAAAAAAAATCATATTTTGTGATTACACTTCTTATTAGGATGATTCCATGACAGGAATTTCAAGTGTGCATTTAAAGAAAGCTTCTAATTCAATATTAATGTAAAAGAACCATCTAGACCACTGGTGTTTGAAGTCACCCTCATTCCTTTTCATCCACAGTTAAAAAAAAAAAGAAAAATCTAATCTGAAAGTCTAAGCCCATTATACAATATGCCTGGCCTTATCACTGCACATTGATTTATCAGAGTAGTCAACACACACTCAATTATTAACAGTAGATTTCTTACAAATAGAAACTGCTGTTAGAAACAATGTATTTCCTACCTCTACTTAGTTACTAGTCTCTGATTTGTTATATAAAATTAAAATTTTGCTTTCAAAAAAAATACTTGATCCTACATGGCTGTTAGAATTATGGTTGGTGCTGTTAATTGTCAGAAAAGCAGAGGTGGGAAACCACTCGACAACATACTTCACACACGCAAGGACAGACCTTTGGTAAAACCTAACCAAAAGAGAAAAAGAAAACCACCATTACATTCAAAATCTGAAATATATTAGTCACATAATATTACCTATTTTAGTACTGAGAGTGAAATATTGAATTTAAATGAACAAAAGTAGTTTGCCTAGGGTTTCATTTATACAAAACAGATGAAAGTTTACTTCCATAGTCTAGTGTCCTTCAGTCTGAAGAATATATTTTTCCAAGTAAGAAAATATAGTTTTTGAATTAGCTTTTGGATATTTTCTTTGCCTGCCCTGCAACTGCCTACTGTGTTGGCCAGGTGAGCTCTAGAGAGTTACTGTAATCAATAGTTTGCACTCACACAGAATCAGGGATAACCCGAAATTGTCTTCAGTTTATGTCCTTGCTTACTGCCATGCAAGGTGAATGTCTAAATTGTGGTTTTTAAAATTACTCAATCAAGGGATAATTGTAGGTTTTACTAAAAAGCCTCTTCCAAGACATTATTTGCATCAAACACACCAATACTCTGGGGAAATAAGACCGCTCAGCTAGATTTACACATCTGGGGCTCAGTCTTGCCAGCCTTAACATGCATAATGACATTCACAGCAGTCACCTTAGCAGTAGTGGTAGGTATGCCCAGATGAGTAAATTCATATAGATGATTAAGTGTTTGCACAATCAAAGGGCTTTTAAAACAAACGATATTAACTCTAAATGTTAAAAACGCAAGGGAAAGTTCAAGCATGACAAGACAGACACAGATACCAAAGAACAGTCTGCAGCACAACCATCCACTTAGTTTACAAGTACTGTGTAGTACACCTCTCGCTTCTCACTGAATCAGTGCAGCTCCTGGATTTCCAGGGGGAAACTGGGGCCAAAGTTTGGGCTGGATTCCACCAGCCTTGTTTGGACAAGAGGCCCTTTGAGAAACAGCTTTCACAGCACTATTTGTTCTCCCCCAGTGATTATGCAACCTCAGATCCTCCACGCTTCCACCAGAGACCTCAGATTGAAATTCCAGGCCCTTATTCACAAAGAAATGTAAATATACACTTAACTTCAAGCACATGAATAGTCTTACTGATTTTTCAAGTGGCTCAAGGTAGGGTCTACTAACAACTTCAAACTTCAGTATAGGCTTCGGACCTTTGCTGAACCAGAAGTTCTGCAGAAGGATCACACTGAATTTATACATGTTAAAGCAGCAGCTGCAGAGAAGAGCACTTTTATCTATTCTTTTCCCCTCTCTTTTGCGATTTACACAGAAGTCTTGAAGTAGACACACACAAAAGTCTGTTTTCCTGGGAGATCTTTTTCTTTAAAGTCAAACTCTAGAAAACCCAGCCTAGTCTACAGTAACTAAGTACAGCAAAGACAATTTAAGCAGCTGTGAGGTGTGTTTCTACAGCAATTCCTGTTTTCACATCCAGCTCATTACGGGCCCATGGCTTTAAAACCAGACTGCTTAGGAATATTTGCAGTGGTGTTTAGTAGCACCTGTTAAATAACGGTTCCTAATCAACAAGCAGGAAAAAATAACTCACCTGTTAAGGATTCAACTGTTAAATCTTTAATGTGCTGGAAAAAAGAAATCCCAGTATGGAAGTAGCTATCTTCCAGTCTAAATAAAAAAATTCCAGGCTCCCCCCCCCCACCTTTCTACTTTTGCACATAATGGAATAGCAGGAGACAGAATAAATCCCCAGACATAGCTTGCAGAGAAATTTAAGGATTCAAAACATCTATGTTTTAAATACCGAACACCTGTATCCCAGGTGCCAGAGGAGCACACAGGTTTTATAACACAGCAGATGCATGCCAGACTCTGCTTTGCTGTGAGGCAAGCTCCCCTCTTCACTCTCTGTCCTAGCAAGGCTCTGGGATTCTCTGCTTAGGCCCTGTGCCTGTGGGAATTTATCCCAAAAGGCATGACTGGTACAGAGAAGCACCAAGATCAGCACAAGACATGATTTCAGTTGGTCAAAGCAGCTTTGCTCTCCATTCCCAAGCAGATTTGGTCCTTCTTTATAAAACAAAGTGGGGGGAAAAAAAGGAACAGAAAACAGACTATGCAGGTTATCTCAAGGAGAGAAATAGCTAAGTGTCACAGTTCTGATGTTTCAGACACAAGGGAAAAATATTTTCTCAACTAGTTTACTGTTCAGTACCCTGTAGATACATAATATTTGACATTTATAGCAGTTTCTGTACTTTATGACCTAGAATATACTTTAGATCACTAATGAAAAATAAACTCAGAGGACTGGAAAATAACGTGCATAACAACTTACTTTCAAATGCAAGGTATGAAGGGATTACTTTTTTTTTAACTTTCAAAAATATCTGTAAGAAAATATTACTTTACATACCTATATTACACAGTGAAATAAACTTTGTTATGTACAAGGTTTCAGTACGAAAGAAACCACAGTCAGACATTTACTCATGATCTAGATAATCTCAAGTTGTCTCTTATCAGTCAGTACAACAGAGAGATTCTCCTTCCCTCTTTTTCAGACTATTTCAGTGATCATTTCAGCTTTTAGTTGTATAAAACCTGCCTGCAGACATCCACATATTAACCCTATTACAGTTAGATACGGGCAGTTATAATGATCTCAAAGCAAGGGTGCACATCTTCTTGGCAACCACAGTAACTTCAGTATAACTCAACTGCATATTGGAGGAGAAAAAAAAAAAGAAACTTAGTGCCAACACCTGAGCTATAGCACTCTAAGGGAGCTTGGTGTTAAAGTCTCCTTTGGATCCGGATATTTCACAGCTCAAAATGAGAGCATGGGAATCATTAAGGAATCAGTATATGGTGTATTTGCATAACCCTAAAAGTTATTTTCCCTCCTGAAGTGAGGATGAAGTAGTCTTTCACAGGTTTTTCCTTGCTTGTGTATTTTAGGCAGAAAACACAACACCACAGTCTATTTGGACCACTTTGACAAAGTTGCTTCATATAGTCTTAACTAATCAAAAACTAGTCTCTATCTATTCTTCAACAACAAACTTTATTCCTGTCTCACGGGTGGAAAGGACACGCAGTACTTTGCTATTTGTGGTGTAACTGTAAACAACTACAGGGAAGACAGTATTAACTATGCTTCAAGTTTACGTCACACTGTTAGTTTCCATTATTCAAATGAACTCAAGCTTATCTTCAAGTTCGCCTCATTGCTATTGTGCTTTAAGGGGAAGGAATTTTGCAGTACAGACTGCCTCCAAAATCAGTGTTTGCTCCCACACTTCAGATCCCAGGACAAAGATCTGACAGTGCTGCCTGTGTTGGAGACCAGTTCAAGAGTAGAAAACAAGTTCAGGGAATACTGCAGGCAGGCAGCACTGCCCTCCCCCCTCCCTTGTTTAATAAAGGACTTGTGCAACAACTTTGGAGGCATGTCCTCTCTGTTTCTCTAATGCTATAGCTCAGCAGCATACCATAAAAATCAGCAAAAAAAGGAAACATGAAATCCCTAAAAAAGAGCAAATTGCTTCATGGTAAGGAAGGAAAAAGGAATACTCAAAACACCCTGCCTGTGATGCCTTCCAGCCCGCACTCCCTCCCATCACTTCCCATTGCAGCTGTGTTTCCTGGGGTGCAGAACCCGGGACATGCTCACAGCCAGGAGCATCCAGCCAAGAGGCCACCCTCTCGAGGACAGCTTACTCAAGACATCCTCCTGCACATGAGCAACCTGGTGCTGCTGCCTTGATGTGTACCACAGATGCAATCAGGAGCTCTGCCATTTGCTTTAGGGGAAGCCAGGCAGCCTGTAGCGAGCACCGGCATAGCTCGGTATCTGCCTGCGAGAGTCCCAGCACACACCAGTGTGCAGGCTCCTTAATCAGGGCTGTAAACTTCCTCCTCCCTTGGGACCAGTCAGCAATAAATAGATCTGTCCTCAAAGCCACACACCTATAGCAAAGGAGGAGGTCCCCCAGCCCACCTTCAAGTTCCTATCAATTAAGAGGGCACCAGGCACATCGAACTGATCTCATTAAAATTACTGGAGATTTCTCCCTTCTGCTTTCTGGTGGGCTGACAACCAATCCATGAAGCCTTGCACCAGGCAGGGAAGCAGCTTGTTGCAATACCAACAGAAGCCACAACTGAAGAGAAACAGGAGAAGAGAAGGGAAAACAATATCCTCTCGCTTCTCAGCTACCAAACTAATCATGTGCTCAAACATGGCCATGTCCTGAAAGTTGTTGGCTCCTTCTTAATAGCATTAAATATTCTTAACTTCTGCTGATAAGTAGATGTCAAAGGCATTTAGCATCTCGTAGGGTCAGGCCTACTGGCAGATGGTTGAGGGAAAGGTTATACAGGAAGAGGGCAGAGAGGATTGGGAGTAGAGTGGGGTAGAATTGCCCTGAGTTTTATCCTCTACAAATAAGTCAGTGCTTTTACCATCAAGCACTGAAGGAGTTAAGCATTAAAGCACAGACACTTAATCAGCTTTCCCCCTTCCTTTCGCATGTGATTGGAATGAAGCTGCACCAAAGCAGCCCAAAGGGCTTATAACAGCTCAATTTCGCAGCCTTCAGTTTTAATCCCCATCACCCAGGCTAAACAGCATGGAGGTGCTGAGGCTGCTACTCCACAGCAGTCCGAGCACCTGGATGATGCTGATGATGGTGGTCTTCCTCCTCTTCTTCCTCCTCCTCTGCAGCCTGCAGGTGGCTGGAGAGCTCCTGGATTACAGCAGCCCTACCGATCTGGTCATTTCTCCTCTTCTCCATAATCAGATCCTCAAGGCTCTGAAACTCCAGTGTGTGGCTGCGCTTGTCACCCAGCCGGATCTGCAATCTGTAGGGCTGCTTGCCTATGCGCAGCTCCCCGCCAATTTTAAACTCCCGTTTGCCATACCGGCACCAGGCAGCAAAACACTCAGAGTTTCTCCAGCTCAAGTCCCGGTCCTTGCAACCCACCTGCTCCAGGGCGTTGCGCACCACCACAGCCGGGCTGAGGGGTTTGTAGCGGTACAGCTGGTTGGCAATGCGGCCCCGTCTGCCCTGGCTGGCATCGGTGAGGAAGCTGTTCACCACCTCTAGCCTGTGCAGGTGTACAACTTGAAAATCGCCGACATAGACCACCCAGTGCGGATATTGGGCCTGGCACACAAACTCCACCAGGTCACCCGGTTTGCACCTATTCAGCAGGTTCTCTGGGGTGTAGGTGCTCAGGTGCCCCCCACCTCCTTCATCACCCTCCTCTGGCAGCATGTCCTCCTCAGAAAAGCTCTTCTGGTAAATACACTCATCCCGGTAATACACCGAGCACTCCACCTCGTGCAGCTGGGGATCGTAGGGCTGCAGGGCAGGGTGCTCTCCCCCCGGGTCGTGCACCGAATCCTGCTGCTGTTCCAGCTCATCATCATCGTTGGAAAAGATGTAGGAGACCCCAATCCTGGGCCCGTCATCTCTGTCCATACCCGTCGGGTCAGCCGTGGGAACTTCCTTGTAGTTGAGATGGGTCAGCTTCTCCACCTGGTTCCCCATGCCTGCTGCAAAGACAGACACAGCGTGGCCGTGAACACAAGC
>NW_010115087.1:0-2446 GCF_000699245.1 Pterocles gutturalis | reverse complement strand
CTAGAAAGCAATTTCCAGGCCTAGGCATTCAATTCTCAGCTCATGAAACATATTTAAAGGCTTCAACTTCTGCTCTAATGCACACCCTGGGAATCCCTTGGGAGGATGCTCTCATCTCCCGTTCTTGGCTTCTGGCCGTGCAGAAGGCGGAGAAACGGCCTCAACGGCAGATTGATGCGCCGGCAGAGAAAAGGTGAATTTGTTCAGGATTTATTTCCTTTCTCTGCAGTAAATCTCTGTATCCTGAATGAATGATGGTATCGGTTTTGGTTTAAAAAAGAAATCACGGAGCCAAGTGTCAAAAGTTTAAGAAAACAGAAAAGCCGGGAGTAAAGCGATCGCATTTTCAGCGGCATTTCCAGCACCTCACCCATGCGTGGAGAGAATTTTCCATCCAGCTTTGCTGATGGGAAACTAGCCCTGTTAGTCCAAGAAATATTTCCATGTGCCTGGAGACAAAGCAGAGAGCGCAGCAGCGCAGGGAAGGGCTGTGGAGGGGCACAACGTCCTTCTGGGGGGAGACAAGGGCAGAACTCAGGTGCAGAGGGACCAAAACCTGCTGACAGCCAGGGGAGAGGCAGGATTCCCCCACACCTCTCCAAAATCCTGGGTCAAATCCTTGCAAGATATTTCCATCCCCTAGGAACGCTTATCATCACACTTACAGCTCTGGAATCCTGCAGAGCTGGTCCATGTGGTGCCCTGGGCAGAGGCACCTCGTCAGCATCCCATGGACCAGCCCACAGCCCGAGCCCAAGCGACCCAAATATTTCCCTTTTCCTCTCGAGGAAGCGCTTTCTTTCAGTTAATTTTCCTTCTAACAGGCAGCACATAGAGGAAAAACCTGTCTGAGGAGGGATGCAGTGGAGGGAGCTCCCCGTACCGCATCCCACAGGAGAAGCAGCGGCTCTTATCAAACTGCCCTCCCTGAGCTTTGGCGTTATCCAAAAATCCCTGGGATGTTGTGGGTCTCATTGGCGAAATCTGCCTGGTTTTACCCCAGGATGTCACAGCTGGAAGGAGGGCAGCTGTCCCAAGCTCAAGCAGCATCCGGCAGCGAGAGAACAGCCGTCAGTCCCTGGAGAGTCACCAAGACCTGGGCTATTGAGTATTTTTAAAATGCATTTCCCAGGGTCACCCAATGCCACCAGCAGTCCCAGGGCAGCACGTTCGGTCTGCCCAGACCCAGGGAAGAGTTAAGGTGCCTGGACAGAGATAAGCGGGTGCTCCTGCTGCCTCTCCCCTCCCTGTCCCCCCCCAGCCCACCCCACCGCCCTGCTCTGACGCAGAGGGAGCTGCAGGGCTGAGCGACACTTGTTTGAGGTTCCAATTAAATCTCCACGGCAGAGGGACACTCATATCCTCTCCTGATAAAAGGCAACGATAAATCCTGCCGGAGCAGCGCTGCAGCCCACACCGCCTGCCGCACCGCAGCACGATGAGCTCTGGGGTAAGGGCTCGTTTCCTCTGCTCCACGCAACAGGTTTGCCCTGAGAATGGGACGGGGTTTGTGGCTCGGGATGTCAGGGTGACACTAGTCTACGTGGCTTTATTGTCTGTGCTTCCTTTCTCATTCTCCCTCTCTAATTTATATCTATCTGTGTATCTTCTCTTGCATTAATTCTATTTTTTGTGTTTTTACCACTACGTGGGGGTACAGGGAGAATCCATCCCTGTTTCCCAACTCAGTGGGAATCCGCCCTCGTGTGGCACCCACGTTCGATGACAGAGGGTTTGGAGGGTTTGCTTTTTTTTGTTAAAAACTGGGATTTCAGGAAACCCCAGGATTCTTGGGAAGAGTGACAGTCTGGACTCGGCTCCATCCATCCTGCCACTGAGTCTCTGAAGTGCCCAAGAGCTACAAGACCCTACATGGCTAATGGTGGGGTCGGTTCAGTGCAAATTTCTGTTGCTATGTTCAGTGTGAGCGGGCGAGCGGTCTCCTCCCAGCCCCTCTGAAGCCCTGATCTTAATCACCCACGCTGGGCTTTTCCGTCCTGTCTCTTGCCGTGACATTTCAATTAGGTCAAATGAAAAGACACGGAAGGTAAGTGAATTTCCTTTGAGACCTAATTTAATCTCTAAAGAACAAACACGGAATAAAAGATGTCGAGATTACACAGATAAGCTACCCTCTTTGGAAGAACACTCAAACGATGCCTTGGAGCAGGTACACGATGTCTCCGTTAGCGCACGCTCCATCTGCAAATTCAAACACAAGCTTGGCCAAGCCGCCGTCTCCGATAGTGAAGCTGCTGGTCCCAGCGCCTCGGGAAGAGCCCCCAGCTCCCGGGGGACAGGGACATGATGTGACCCCAGGAGCTGCTTTCTCAAGGGACCAGCACCGAGCCGTGGGAGGTTGTAACCCCGGGTGTTCTCTCTACAGGCTACAGGAGAGCTTCACCCCTGAGGACCAGGAGCCAGAGGGACGCGGGCTGAGCCCCAG
>NW_010115086.1:0-27871 GCF_000699245.1 Pterocles gutturalis | reverse complement strand
GATCCCTGGGGAACACCACTGGTGATCGGTTTTGGAGCCTGTCCAGTCGCCTGGATTTCTTTTTATACACTTTCCCTTCCCCACCTGCTTCCTTCCCCTTGCTCCCAGGGAAGGGGTCAAAGCTGTCTCACAGCCTCCCAGCGTCCCTGGGGGCCATTTGTCCGGCAGTGACTGTCTGTTTTTCCCTACCAACGTTCACCTTGCTGGAGACAGGCTGGGCAATGGGCACTTGACCGTGAGGCAGATAGAAAAACCTGATCTGCCCTGCTCAGGCCAAGGACAGCCCAGCCACCACCTGAGATCCGCCATGGTTTGACAAATGCAATGGCAAATAAACATTTATCAGAAGTTTTGAAATGGTGATTTCATTCTTAGATCTATGGTTTACATTTTATTTTGGGAAAAGCACAGGACATCATCTCATCCAAAATCAAGCTTGCCATCTTTAAAGACATACCTTTTATCAATATGCATTTGATCAAGTCATACAACCATAAATGATAAGAGTTTTTGACTTTTAATACCTGACATATGATCTTTGTCCCATTATTCAAAAATTACTTTAGGAAAAAAAGATCACATCAAAAGACTTGGAAGCAGCTGTACTATCTCTCAATCTTTATGCTGCCTTTTTTTGTTTCCTTGGTGTTTGTACAACTATCACACTTTTTAAGCAGTTGTACTCTTTCTTTTGGACTTCTACACCACAACATCAGAATCAAATGTGAAATAAGTTTGCTATAATAGCTACAAATATGCAGCAAAATGAACTTGAAAAAATGTCCCAAAAGAGATCTGATGGGATAATTAAAATCCCTTCTAAAAAATAAGTTCTTCAAGTAGTAAAATTCTGAACTTCCAGAATTTGAGTCGAGAAGACTTATTTTCTGTTAAGGGTATTGGTTTTTACACTGCCTTTTCATTTTATTTACCCAGAAATTCAGTTCATAATCTTTTACGATACGTAATAATAGAAAAAACAACGATCAACATTAGAAAAATCAACATGAAAACACAGACATTAAAATCCACACCTAAATCCTGTTCATTATGGTTTGGAATATGCCCAGCTATATCCCATGCATTCAAGTACTGTGCAGGAAGAAGTATCACTATATAACCAATGCAGTAAGCTGAATGTACTAACTAAAGAACCACGGCAAGTTCAGCAAACCAAGAGATGAGGGTGGCTGCAATACCGGCATGGGTCATGCTCTCATCACCAGTACCCAAGCAAGGGTTAGTTACAGAAACAGGGTGTCCTCCCCAGCAACATGGTGACCAGCACACAAATGCAAAGTGGCAAAGCAGGTCCAGTCGGAAAGGCCAGTGAGTGAGTCAGGTCTGTCTGTGAGGCCGAAGCTGAAACAGGGCTCCTGTGTCCTTGGGAGGGGGAAATTAAGGAAGTCCCAGATGAGGCCACTTAAGGCAATACAGGACTGCTGGTGCCTCACAGCTCTGATATTGCCTGATGTATATATTGTGTTACATATCTGAAGTAACCCTTAAAGATCCATATATAATTCCGTGTGTGTTTATATATACATATACACAGTTGTAAATTGTTCTTACATATGATTCTTGTATGCTCTACATCATATTCTGTATATACATATTGTATATATATCTGTCCCCTTATAAGATCTGAAGAAAGTTTGAATTTTTCTGCCTGTACCTTATGGTAGAGATATCAGTTTAGCTGAATATTATATACAGTTAAGAAACACTCACTGAGGAAGAAAGATATATCATTTTGGAAAATACATCAAATTACAGGTACATGCAAGGTACTTTATTCCTCTTGAATTTTATAAATATATGGTTATGTACCAGCTTTCCTACACTAAATGGCAGAAGAATTTTTGATGTTTTGATGTATATATTACACAGGTAGTATACATACTGTACTGTATCAAGTTTTACAATTTATTTTCTGTAGTTTAAAGGTTCCTTCACATGACAATCACTCTTTATTAAATAATTAGCATATATTTCCATTACTAATAGTGGAAGTTAAAAAAATAAATTCCTCTTAGAGTCATCTCTATTATCATTCAAGGAATACTTACTCAGGGTTACAATTTTCTGTTGTAACTGTTGCAAATCATTTGCAAAACACATGCATTTGACACGCATTAGATGAATATATGGTTAAAGTGAAAATATAGGCCAATGGGAGTTTGTTTTTCAGGAAAACAAATAGCTTTCAGTGGAGCTGATTTGTGAAGTGGACTAGGATGAAATTTAGAAAAAAAAACAATTGCAATACAGACTAACAATGTTAAGTTGCAGTAGTGCTATATATCAAGTTAGTGTTTATCAAACCATGTCACAATCTAAGAAAAAGTATTTCAGTTTTCACAAAATTATAGAAAAATCCAAAAGAAGACAGGCATTTGTAGGTGAGTGGAAAGTAGAGAAATATGCTCTAGCATTTGAAAAATAAATTATAGACTATTCTTACAAGAACATAAGAGAATGCATTCGTTTTATTTAACAAATGCACAATAATAAATTTAACCCTGGAAAATGTTGATTTCAGTTGAAATCACAGTGGTAAAATTTAATTAGATAATAACTACATAAAACTGCACTGATAGTACATGTTATCAGTACCCGAGCAAATAACATTATGATTATGTGAAGAATTAAGCACAAAGTTTCCTTCATTAGATGTTAAGAATAACTTACCACATGTTGTGAACCACCTGGAGCTATTAGAATGAATAACTTCCTTGTTCTACTCCCTTCCCCAGAATTCTAAATCCTTCTAATATGATTTATGAATAGTAATTTTTTTTTTTTTTACCTTAGGACTTTAGTACTATTACATTTATCAAAAATACTTTACCACTTTTTTTTTTTTTTTAAAAACATACACCTTCTTAGAAAGTGATTAATATGAAACCCCCAGGCCTTATAGTAATAATGCTCAGTTCCACATCTGCTACTTGCAAAGTGAATATATTCAAGCCTGTTGATATGAATTCTGTTCAAACTTGAGATTTAATTAATGCCATTAGTTTACTTAAAGGAATACAAATTAAACTCTATGAGATATTCTTTACTACTATTTTTAAATAAATTAATTTCAATTAAGTTTTTACAGTCAAAAGAGAATTCAAGTTGAAGTTGATAAGTGATGATAAACATTAAAATGGGAGAATATTAATGTTTTGGGATTTGTAAGACAAATATTTGAAAAATATGTACAATTACTCTTTAGTGCTTATTCTTAGTATCTTTTTGCTGAAGATGAATTTGGGGCTTTATCAGCTGCATAGAAACGATATCTCAAAAGACAAACTGCAAGAAAGAGGCAAATATGTGGTAAACTAATTCAAAATCAGGATTCCCTTTTTTTAGTCGAAGCTAGAGTAATAAACAAACAAACAAAGCTTCCAACTTTGATTGATTAAATGAATTGTACAGCAGGTTTCATATATATATTAAGAATGTGTGTAGTGAGAACGCTCAACACTAGAAACTGTCCTTAGGTCAGTTCTGTTGCAACTAAATCACATCTTTGATTGCCTCAAAAAAAAAAAAAAAAAAAAAAAAGTGTACAGACTGTTGTGCATAAATACATACTCTAGATATTTGCTCAAGAATTTATGTGTGTTATACATGCTCCACTAAGGTCTTTATTCAAAAGTCTTGCAAAAACAGCTTTGTTAAATCTTTCTAAAACATATCTTCAAATGCTGAGGTCCTTTCTCCCTGACCCAATAAAATGAAGCTTTAGTTTTTCATGATTGTCATATAGCAAAGATACATTTTAAGAAGATGTCCTGTTGAAGAAAGGGTGGATTGCTTGTAACTACCAAGCTAAAGCTGAATATTATGAATAGTTTCTTCTTTTTATTTTTAGTTTTATATCAAAGATGTCTAGGGTGTATTTTTTCTTTTCTACAGAATCTATTTTCAATAAAATATCTACATTTTGTGTATCTTTCTACTTAAGGTTGTCTCAAGGTAGGAAATCTGTAATAGCAGAAGTTCAATTAGTTTTTCTTTGTGCTGCCAATATCAATTGTCATTTACTCTGTCTTTCTAGGGTTTTGCATAACGTTTGGTTAACATTAGTGTTAATAAAATATCTTTTAACAAACAATCGATACTTTGATCACCACAATATCCTTCAACTGCCTATCATTTATTTTTTTAGAAATGCCATTTTCATTCTTCACTATATTGGACTATTTAATAATTAATGGTGATGATGAGTTATCTGTCTGTATAATTCCTTAATGGTATAAAAAAATTTCCTTTGTGCTTTGAAAATATAAAGCATTAGTATTATTTGACAAAATCATTAAAATTTTTTGATAGACATTTCTAATGTCTTCACCTTCAAGAAAGAGCCAAGTTGAAATTGCTTTCTGTTCTTTGACTAATTCCTTTGTATCCATTGTAAACTTTCACCTTTGGAACTGCACTTGAACTCCTAAATGAGTGTGCCCAGTTACTGGCATAACGACAATCACAGTTGTGTGTCAAGGAACACAGATATTCAAGAAAAGGCACACTTCCCACCTCAGCTCCTCCATCTCCAGCCATCTGCTGACATCCTGCAGATGAAGGTCCCCATCAGCTGTTCATTTGCCCCAACTGCATCAATTTCCTGCAAGGATCTCCAACCCTAGGGCCTGTTCCACTGTTTTCAAAAACTGACTCTACCCAAGCCCACCCAAGGAACTGTTCAGCTCTTCATCTTCATACTCACTACTGTAACCTGACCTAGCATTTTTCTTACACCTAGAACCAGGAGGGCCAGTCCAGCCTCTGGATGGTTTTCTGCTGCTTGTGTGAAGAGTAGCTGACAGGCTGAAAAGAAAGGAGCCAGTGTTTTATGCTGCAACAACTTATGTCCAGTTAGCTGACCGACATTATTTCTGATCATCTGTCCAGCCATAACTTCTTGAATGAGGGTAGTTGCCAGTGGTAGAGACAGTCATATTTCTATTAGCAAAGTCAGAAGAAACTATTAATGCACAATGTGATGGAGTTGAGGACTTAAATGTAGATCAATATTGATTCACAATGAACTGAGCAGTATTGAAAAAGAAGAATTTATCAATCTGTGAAGGGAGTGGGTGTCTTCCACTGTCTTGGAAAATCTGGGAAAGCAAAAATTATATGTCCTCCACTTTTTTCCACTATAGTGGTGGGTAGTAGCAGAGGCTCTCTAACTAGCCCTAGCATACCAGTTTAAGCTAATTTGGGATACACAGTACTAATATGTGACTTTTTCCAGTCATTATAAAATCAGTTTCAATCTGCCATATCTTTGTCTGGAACCAGATCTGAAATACATGATGGGTACTTTTTAGGATAGCACTATAATTACAATATTGGTCCCTATGTAATATTTGCTCTTCATTATTACTTTTTAATTTTAGCCTCTGATTTTCTAAGCAATATATAATGCGTGACTCAGTAGAAACATATACCTTTATCTGTAAAAATGTATACATTTTTAATTTTAAAAAAACATGTTGATAATCTGATTTGCATATCAAGCATACATATCTGGAGGTGCCAGAATTTCTTCTTTAGAAAGACGTTTACAGTTGATTTAATGACATATTCAGGCAGACTGCATCTCTAGATATTTTTCCCCAAGCAACTCATTACCTTCTTTCTTCATTAAATAAAGAGCAACATTCAAGTAAACATGTTTTAGTATTTTGATTTTAACTGAAAAAAAACCATAATAATGTAATTCATTATGCAGGGGATGAGAAAATAAACACTTTTTTTTTTTTTTTTTCAAAAGCAGTAGTAAATAATGATGTGTATGCTATGCTTTTTAACACTATGAACATACCATACTACTGAAAGAATCCGGATTCCAAATATAAGGAATGACTGACAATAAGGTTTCTTCAGAGAATGTGAGGGAACAGATAAAAGATCTTACACGAGAGCAAGTCCACCAAAGACATCTTGCTAGATAGACCCATTAATACCCAGCAGCGTAGTTCAAGGTACACATACATATACAGGTACACTCTTAGGCTTAACCAAATATGCATACACAATGATTCTATCCATGGCTGCCTTTAATGGCACAGGAGAATTGCTTTTGTTCTAGAAACAATGCTTGTGTGACTGATACATGCTGAAACCTCATGTTACTCTACTCTTATTCTTCCAGACTCTACATATGTGTAATAAATGCTCTTTCACAGACAAGTAAGAATAGTTTGCCTGCCCCTGCCTCTTTATTTTCCTTCCCCCCCCCGAATCTCCACAAAGGTAAGCTAGAACTCTAGTACAGTAAACACAAACATTAGGGAAGGCAATGTTGGTAAAGACCAAAGAACTAGTATTTTCTAATAATATCCAGTAAAATTAGATGAGACTGCGATTTACTTTAATTACTGTTCTCTTCTTGGCCTTGTAAATAGATAATAGAGTGATAAGGGTCAAGACAAAGTCAAAACTCTACAATCTGGGTAGCAGATAAGTCTTTCAGTACACGACACCAGGTGTCTGGTTAAGGATCAACAGCAAAAAATGTAACTATATTTGAATATGTTTTCCTACTTGTTACTCATCATTTTTGTAGCATTATTACACAAAAAAAGTTGATCCCTGATTTCTTAAAAAGTGAGTTTCAACAATATATTCCAAACTACTTGTGCTTGCAAAAAGTTTTGGACGTGAGAAGGAAATACTTTTATTTTGAATTAATAAAATCCCAATATAACAAAGTAATTACACTTATTGATATTTAGCTAGATTAAATCAAATGGTATAAATGGTTGCATATAAGAATCTACATTCAGAGTATAATGTATTTGGGTATCTGTATACAGTGGTCTGCCTGTTCATATTTGTTAATATCTTTAAGCAAAAATAAAATCTAATCAGATTCAGACATTTCTCAAATTTTAAAAAGGAAAGGGATCTTTCGAATGTTCATGTCACATTTCATAGATTTTTCTCTCTCTCCCCCCATTCTTGTATTCTTCACTTAAGTGTAAATGTATAAAATGTTTTTCTTTTTCCAACTATTACAAAAAAATCCAAGACAAGAAAGACCCACATCATGGTACACCAAAGGAACAATTTTCTTCTCAGCTGCAGTTCTCTATGAACTTCAAGACATGCTTTAAAAATTTGATGGAAAAGAACAATATTCTATGAAAACCATCACCTTACATTTCCTCATTTTCCTTCTAGGTTAATTTATTCTTGAATGCTCCTAGTCATATCTTTTCTTTTTTTTTTTTTTCATTCTTATATCTCAGCTTTGTGTTATTACTGCATAGTTTTGCACAGATTAGAGGATTTTCTTGTCATATGATTCATCAATGTTTTAAGCTGGATCAGTTTTGACACATTTTGGAAACTTGCAAAGTTTTTCTATTAATTCACTTTTCCAAGGCAACTTCATTTCTTTTAATAATTACCAATCTTGGTATTTTGATAAATAAACAATAGCTACACTAAACAATCAATTTTTTTTAAAAAATAGACTTGCACTCTTCAGCATATTCAGATTATTGACTGCAGCTTTTTCATATTTTCAGAGAAGTTTGCCTCAGCCTTCTTTGAGACAGAAGAATATTCCGGACACCAAGAAAGCTCTTTCCTTGATACCAGCTGTGCAGTTTTTGAGAGCTCATGCAAACACTAAAATAATTAAATAGATAGATAGATAGATAGATAAATAATAAGAAAAACCATATATGTGCCTGTATGTACTTATACAGATTTGTCATTTTTTTTAAAGTGCATCTTGAACTGCAGAAGAAGACAAAAACCTGTTTGATACAAGTACTACTGTAGTACTGCATATAAATATTTAATTTAGGTGATATCGAGAGATTATACATCTGCTTTATAGTTAACAGCTTGGGAAGTACTAATTATTATTCAGTGTTCTTGCAGTGGGTTGACCCTTCTCTGAGGTTTTAATGGATAATCCTCATTTTTTTTAATCGACTAGATTAAAATTATTTAAAAAAACACGTGCAGTTATGTATCAGTTTCAAAGAAAATGGATGATCCCATGGAGAACATGTTTTGAATGGAACAATTTGAAAGAAGTAATAAAACCAGAATCATTTTTTAAACTAATTGGGCCTAAACTAGATGCAAATAGACCAAAATTGCTGTATCCAGGGGTCATTTAAATGTTTCTGAACACCTGAGTAAATATTCAGATATTGCTTTGCTCAAATTACTAATTACCAGATGTTAGAAAACTGAAATTCTACTTAAATTTTATAGAGCAAAAGGTGAAGAAAGGGTTAATTTAAAAGCTTGCTCAGCCTCATTTGTGATGGAGATGCAAAACTGGATAGTGAACATCTGCAGAAAGATGTGAGCCACTCTACAACATGAAATAACCCTTTTGTCAGTTGCTTGCCATTGCCCATCACAAATTCCTGTCCCTTTATACTTTACATCCATTTTTACAAAAAAAAATGTCATTCTGCCTTTTTTTTTTTTTTTTTTCTGAAAAAAAAATACTGGCTATTCCTGCCAAGAAGAGCAGCAACTTTTGAAAGTGATTTGAATTACAGTATACTCCTCGATAAACTGAGAAATGTAGACTGTGACTATGGTGATAATTCTGTCAATTACTATTTTGTAGAAACAATATTCTAACAAAAGAGCACGTATGAGTGACTAATACATTTCTAAAACTGCCACTGCCTATTAACTGACAGATCTACCTCTGTAATTCAAGCTGAAGAAATTAATTTCCATTTCGAGATTCTGGATTCAGACCCCATGAGAGAGCATCTCAGATGAATGTTTCATTCAGAGTCAAATACTCCTGTATTTGAAATACAATCTTCAAATATAAAACATTTGTTGGGAAAAAGGTGGTTTTGGTGTTTCTTCCCCCAGCATTTTAGGATTTTATCTTTTGCCACTGAGACACATAAGACTTGCTGCAGCAAAAATATATTGCAATGAAGAATCCCTTCATTTGGCCAATTTAATGCCATAGATACATAAAACTTCCTTGTTATTCTAGTATTTCTAAATATCTAATACACTTTACTGGAAATTAGAAAACAAAAATCCTGAAACCTATACAATTTTTAAAAAGCAAATATAGATTTTGATTCTAATTTTAAAACAATGAAACTAGGTGTACACAATTATCTAAACTTTAGTGGCAGGTGTTATCAAGTTTAGTGGAAAGGTGAATTATCAAGTCAACTTCAAAAAGACTAGTAATAGGTTCACAAATTGCTTCTCAGTGAAGACAAATAATTATAAATTTTAAGAAACATACTGTTGAATTGACACAATTGTAATGACATCTCTGTAGGTGGCTCATATCATGTGCTGTTTTATATGCTACTAGGAACATAATGACAGCATTTGCACAATAGGCCTACGCAAGGATGAGGTAGCATAATTGCAGCATCACTGAAGCATGAATACAGACTAATTAACAAAATTGGAACTGCTGCACTCATGCTCACAATTCATCTATCTTATTTCATTTGCTTTTACGTGCTGTTGTGGTCACAAAACTGCTGTGTTTGTTGTCTGATTATTGCAGATAATAATGCCCATTTGCTGCCTCCATCTTCCTGTTCACTTTGAACATATCAGTAGTACAAGGAGGACTCCATTTTATGGAGTGCTCTTGTCTAATATTTTACTTCAGGTTATGCCATGGAAGATCTACTTTCCCTTGCATGTGCATAACATTTGTATGCATGCATAAATACATGTACTCACAGATATGGATATGCACACACATCTAAATATGTACATATCTTTATATATCCCTTTTCCATGTTTTGCTATTTGCCTAGTGATACTATACAGCCTGTCTTTGTATGTGTATGTACATATGCATGTACATAGGTACACACGAAAGCTCTTACATGAATCACAAACTGTTTTCTGCATGTTTATACACGGAGAAAGCTAAACCAATAAGGCAATATGCAAGGATAATTATATTAAAAAAAAAAATCTAGGAAATTGTCCCTGCCTAGGCATTGTCATGTTGTGGGAAGGAAGCCTGTACCTTCTTGATGGGGGTGAGAGCTGTGGATCGAGGTCATTTGCCCGTCTGAACAATTTTGGAAAAAGCGGGTGTGAAGTGTGGTTTCTGAAAGCCTCCTGTGTTCATCCAGTTGAGCCAGGTTTCCACAGCATGGCAAAACCCCATGCCTCTGACACTAGTGAGGCTCAAAGATGAAGCCCTCAGTCTGAAGCAGGACGTGCTCCTCAGCTCAGTGGTGGCAAATCTTTTGGTGGTGAGCAATACCTGTTGGTTTCTCCATGCATTTATTTTTTCTTTCTCCTTGGATCACTTTTAGCAATGCCTGAGCTGTTTCCCTTGGGAAAAGATACTAAACCAAAAGAGCCTGAGAACAACAGTGCTCCCTCAGAGCAAAGGTCCCTCTGGCTCAATACTCGGTCTCCTGAGTGTCCAACCATCCTTCCATGTCTAGAGGAGAGCATGTGAGCAGTACAGGTCTGTGTCTGTCAGGGTCCTGGGGGTGCTGATAGCCCTCAGTGGCTAAAGTGTAACCAGAGCCATAGGCTGGTACGGACGGTGCCAACAGACCGCCATGGAAATAAAGCAGGCTTTGAAAAACAAGTGAGTGGAGGTGACAGTGGTGTGGTGGAAAGGTTGATAATTTTCAGACCTAGGCCATTTGGTTCTGTGCCCAAAGCACAGCCAGGCAAACAACGCCTCTTCCAAAGAGCAAAGGCAGCCCATTGCTGCTGTCGCCGTCACATCCCCTTCTCCCGCTGAATCCGAGCTATGCCGTTGACTGTCTCCATAGGGGATACAGAATGTGCTTCAGCCACAGGGTGAAACTTGTGCAGCTCATTGGTGGGCTTCACCTTTCTGAGAGTGATTTGCCTGCCTCGATTTGTGGGAAAACACACAGATCTTCTCTAAAGCCCTGGCAAATCTCTTCTTCCTTTAGGATGTAGTATTTTGAGTACTGAAAGTGTAAGGGGGGTACTGTTGTCATGTTGAATGTTTGCGCCAGAACCCCTATGTACCTTCAGGCTATGTAAAAAAGAAAAAAAAAAAAAAAAAGGAGGGGAGCTTTATACCCTACACGTGTATTTGGTTGTGGTGATGCCAGAGGCGGAAGAAAGGGTTTTGGTTTCCTCTGTGTAAACTTTGCAGAGATGGAGAGAGCATGCATGGTTTTCTCACCGATGCACCAAGCGGCACGCGCTATCGCACTGTTGTTTATGGTGAGGTTGTCTGCTTGGAAGAAGTCCTGGATTGTTTTGTGGTGTTGACCGTATTCTTGTACTCAGATAGCTCTTTTCCTCCTCTGGCCTGCATCCTTGATATCTTTCTTGAAGGTGATGGCAGCCCTCTCAGCCTTTGTCTTGCTCCTTCCATTTGTCGTCGTCTTCTGTAGGCCCTCCATGCTCCTAACCAACTACTTTGTCTTTGTTTGCCTTCCTCCCAGATGAAATATATCTTTCTTGAGCCCGAGGAATGAGAAGTGTCCATGGTGTTACAGGCTAGTGCTCAGCAGAGCTTTGCACAACATTTGTTTTTCCTACAGCAATCCCTGGCCTACCACACAAGAATGCATCTGCCTGTATGCCATTCACGGCTTACAGTCCCCCTGTGATCTACTCATGCCTCCAGGAACATTTGCCTACTCCTGTGTTTCTAAACTGCAGCAGAAACTCATGCCACGCCACCTGACTTTGTGTTACCTGCAGTTCTTCACACGCATGGTTTAGTGAAGGAGGGGCTGTCTCTTCTACCAGAGCTTCAGCTTGCATTGACTACAGGCTTCATAGAAATAGACCATGAGACACAGCTTTTGTTAGCTCATGGATGCCAAGAAATCCAGAACATGATATTGTGGACAAAGAATGTATCTTTTGGAGAAGGCAGGAAGCCTACTTATCTTGAATGATGGTTTTCTGCAATCTAAATTCAAAAGACCTGCCCATGAACTTCGCTATTTCATACATTTGCTGGCATCAAAGTATGAAGGGTGGAGCCTGAGAGATGTGTGAATGAGGCTTTCACCCATCAGTGGCCTGCTGGAGTCCCACTCCACACAGTTTCATGATTTTGTGTATCTTTGACTGTGTTAAGGAGAGAAGGTTCTCTCCATGGAAACTCCAGCTTCTTGAATCTTTTTTTGAGTGATGAACAGCAGTTTCCCCTTTCTTGAAGCTGAGAGTCTTCCTGTCTTCTGGAGAAGCGCGAAAATGCGAAGCCTTCAAAAGCAGAATGCACTTCCAATTGATTTGGAAGTGGTAAATGATAAAAAAACCCCTCATTATTTTTGAAGCCACTGTTAACAATTTATATATATATGCATGAATAATATAGAAGAAAAAAAAGCAAGTTTGAGATTGCTTCTCTTTTTACATTTTGCTTTTTTTGTCTCTCTAGGGACTGGGACATGTCCCAGAGAGTAATGAGGAGCACAGAACTTTGTGGAAGGGCTGAAAAAATCAAGTTTGTCAGAGAGGAAACAAGAAGGGAAGCAGTCATAAGTGGAAAAGTGCACTATTGTGTTTAATCTCACATGACATTGTTCATTATACCACTTGTCAGTGGTACTACTCGTAAGTGGTACGTTATTGGCTGGAGAAGGGGATTCATCTGAGGTGACATCCAAAGAAATACTATCTTAAACAGAGCTGAAAATGAAGAAGTGTAGCTGAAGAGGCTGATTAATAGGAGGCCTACTACTTTACCCCCTGTTTCTGAACTGTACTTGGAAAAAGTCATAGAGTAAAACTTTCACCTACCTGACACACGGATGGAGTTCACTCTACTTTTTATTGTTGTTGTATGTTTTAGCTGAAAATATTGCCTCTCACATGGGAAGATAGAGTAGATTTAATGCCTTTGTATATAAATAGAAGGTTCTCTACACATCTCAGTCCTAGTGTCCTAGCCATAAATTTTAAAGGATATTGGAATAATGTCAGTGTTTTAGAGGCTAGGATTTAAGTGCTGTTGTTTGGTTGCAAAGCATCTCTCTCTGGTTGGCAGAGTTAGTCCTAGGACAAATAACTCCTGTGCATGTAAGAGGGTAGCATTTGTAAATCTCTACTAATGCCATCTTTTCCATGTACTAACGGAACATTTCTTAGTCAGTTTTTACATTTAGTCATTGAACAGAGCTATAAAATCACAGGCTTATTCTTGTAAGCTGTTATGCCATTGTACTTACCTGTATATGCAGAGGTGGGTGAGTACTGAGATATCAGCTCTTGGTACATCAAAAGTATTTATCCTGTGTGTTCTTGTTCTACTGAGCTCATGTAGTATCTGTTTGAGTAAGACTCTGGTAACACATCCCATGTGTAGATAGATTTGTTTGAGGTAGCATGTGCCACTGATGGTCATAAAGATCATCCAGAAGTAATGTGTACATCTGAGCACCTATGAATTGCTCACTTGTGTGGTAGCTGCTGCAAGGGTGCAGGTTGCTCTTGTCCTCTGTACACTCTGTGCACCTCAATACCGTAGGGTAAGTTAAATAATGTATATACAAATGCCCTCCTGCCCAGCAGTTCAGCCTTTCTTCAGATATTTTTCTGCATTTTACCTAGAATTGACCATACTATATGAAGGATCCATGGGTGGGCAACAGAAACTGTGTTGTTTTGATTTTATTCTAGTATGGATATTATAATTTTTTTAAAAAGTATTTTTGAGAGGAAAAAACAAGAAAATATAAAAGTACTATTTGCATTTGGAAACAGCATAATGAATGTTATCGTACCTTTTTCATTTTTGTGTAAAATCAGGGAAATCTTTATCGCTTAAGCCTATAGAGAAAAAAAAAAAAAAAAAAAAAAAAAAAAAAGAAGACACTGTTACAGTACAACCACTAAGACCAAAAAAAAAAAAAACCAAAAAAACATTACTGTGCAAAAAATTGCCTTGTAATCCTGGAAAGTAAGTAAAGTTTTCCTGCACCATTTGTCAAGATCCCTTTTTGAAAGACGGAATGCTTTATATTGCAATTTTTCCCTTGTAATTCCCACTTAAAACAAAAGATAAACTTTGCCAAAAAACCCGCTTTAAAGTCTAACAATTATGTTCCATTTTAAATTAACTTTTGTCAGTGATTCCTTCCATTTTCAGATGGAAGTCACAAAATTATGCAGTGAATATGAACTAATTGGTTGTGCCCAAAGTGAAAATGTCCTTGATTTGAAAGTCATATGTAGCAGTCACTCTGGTTCTAAAGCTGCCCTGGCATATAAGCAAGAAGGGACAATCATTCAAATAATCTGAGTGCAAAAGCTTCTCATTAAATAGGACATTTGTCTTTTTGACATCCAAAGTTTACTGTGCTTTAGCTTGGAAGTATATGATAACAGTACATAACATGATGTTCAGATCAAAAGTTTTAACACTTTTAAGTCACAGAGGTTTACGTACCATCTCCAAGTATACTCCCTAGTATACCCTCCTTTGGGTTTTTGTTTGTTTGAAACTAGTGTGTATTCAGAGGATAGCAATCTTTGTCTTTAAGGCACGTTCCTTTTGCGCGGCTTCTCTTTTCAGCAGCGTAAATGCTGAGATGACCTGCTCAAAAAATATTGGGAGGAGAGACATGCACAATCTTACTACCTTTCACAGAAGCATACCATGTAAACCTGTGATTTATTTTTGTGCTTTTCTGGAGTCAACTTCCGAACTCACTTTTTGACAGACCTTTCCATAGGGCAAATGCTGATGGACAGTATCATAGAAATGACAAGAAACTGATTTAGCTTCTGGGGCAATCCAAGTAAAGCGGTTGGGGAGAAACTTAAAAATAAAAGTGAAATTCTGTATCACAGTCCAGAAAGTTTTAAAGTGATATGTAATTTGGGAATATGCCAGATGTGATCATTTCCTGTATAAAAGAGGAAGACGTACATTTGAAGGTTAACAAACCTGCACATGTGCTGTCTATACACACAGGTTTACAGCAGCAGCTCTAGAAAAAGCAGGTAGGAGTTTGTCTTCTGGTGGTATTCATACAGGTTGATTGTTCTTTTGCATGGAACTGGTGAGAAGTTTCTGTCATTTCAAGTACTTGAGAGATTCCAATTATATAAAATTATATAAAATACAACTGTCAAATTTTTACATTATTTTTAATGATTTTGGTGATAGTTTAAGTCCAATAAGCTGTTCAATTCCCCTTTAGAAAAGACAAGAATTCTTTCAAACTGGGAAATACATCTGAAAAAAATACAGTATTGTCTTTTAGAAATTATATTCCTACACACAACTGGGTGATGCTCTAAAGTTCTCTATGTACAAATGGATATAAATGCATCTACCAGAAAAAAAATCTTCAAATGTAGCTTAAACTATTTACATGGAGATTTCATACAGGTGACCTAACATAATAAATGACGTCAAGTAGAGGCTACATAATCTAATGTTAAACCAGTGCATGGCAGTGAGGAGAGATGGATTCTAGCTTTGGCTCTTCCACTGACTTGTGTTTGAGAAACTGAACTCTTATTTGTTTTCCGCCTCTTTTCCCATTCTGTCTGTCTAGCCTATTTATTCTCTTTCACTCAGTGGTGTTGTGTACCCCCAAAGTATTCAGCTCAATGGGTCCCCAGTCTTGACGGGAGCCTGTAGGCGCTGCTGTAATGCAAATAATTGTCACTGATATCATGGAGAATGGTAAATTTTTCACAGAAAAAAATGTAGATGTAGTTCTGTGGATGCAGTAGGCAGGAGTAGGCAGTCTTTTAAAGCATGAATCGTTCTTTCTTCCCGTACAGTGCCTTGTAAATCATAATATGCCTCACACTACAGTTCCAGTCCCTTGATTGCTCTACCTCTGAAGCACTATATACAGCATGTTAATTTGAAAAAGAATAACAAAACTGTGCAAAAGAAGACTAACATATCAGCCAACTTCTCTAAACCCCTTCTACACCCAGATAGTTTTGCTCAAGTGAGACCCAAGTTTTGGATTAACAACACTGTCTACCGCAAAATGGCCTTTCCATAGGCCTACATGTATCTTAATGGGCTTTAGTGTTGTTCTGCACAGTAATAGCAGGTTAGCAAAAAAAAAAAAAAAAGAGGAAGTCTAAAGTTCAATACCAAAAAGGCCACAAATACCAACTTTTCAAGGCCAAGGAAAGGAGAGACATGATGTTTATCTTGTTAGTTCAGCACCTCGCTTCCAGAATGGATATTTGTTACACATACATTAAAATCAACAAAAATTTACAGGAAAAACATGCAAAAGTGATACTTTGATATGGCTTAAATATTAAAAAATTAAACTAGTTTAAACTTATGGAAGGCATTTGAAAAAACCCAACAAACATGCTGTGTTAAGCAGAAATGGTGATGCACACAACAGGTCCTCATGCTGTAGTAGAAGAAAGGTGTTTGCTGCTGGTACTGCTTCTGCAGACAAAAATTATGAAAAAAAAAATATGCCAGAGAATGACAATGCTATTCTGCAGTAAGCGTACTGCCACATCAATCTCTAGATATGTCATTTATTATCAACCTGTAGAAAAAGATCAAACAGGGATCTAAACATTCAAAAGTACGTTTCTAGAGTTCCATTCTTCTTGAACATACAGATTGCAGGGGGTGCTAAGCAGGACGTGTGAGAGCTAAGGAATACACATTCCACCAAGCAACAACTACTTGAATTTTTTCAACAGTAAGTTGGCACCAAAATCATTGTCAGATATCTCATCTGCATTGGGGAACATGAATCTGTATCATCGGCAGTTAGTAAAACTCCAGTAATTTGTTGTATGCATTTCAAGTTTCAGCAGGGACGTCAGCAGCATTCATCATTCTGAAGGAATTCATCAGCTCTAGGCATAAGCCCAGACTTCAGCTATCTCAGTCTGTTGCAATTTTCTGTTTGAAACCCTCCTGAGTGAAAGAAACCACTCACTAATCTCTGCAACATTTTGGCAACAAATCAGGTCAACAGAAAGTTGATTCATAGGGCTCAAATATTAAAAAGATAAAGAAGATGAAGGAGAACTTGTGATAAAACACACAAAGAAAAAACAAATGTAGGAAAAGAACAAGAAACATTAAAAAAGTATCAGGTAAATGGAAACAATATGGAAAACATTACAGCTTGTTCGATACCTCAAAAAGTACTGATCTGGGGAATGAAAAATGCTTCCCAAAGGTGGGAAGCAGGGGATGTTTCCCACTGAAGGGACAGGACGAAAGAGTTCTCTTTAAATTAGGGTTTGGTTTGTTGTTTTTTTTTTTTTTTTTTTTTTTTTTTTTAAGCTGCTGTATTTACACAGTTTAATTTACACTGACTGAAGAAAAATAAAATTAAACAATCACAGCTGAAAAAAAGCTTATGTGGTAGATCTGTTTCATAACTCTATATAATTTCTATTGTATTGTCTTAAGCAGAAGGAAGAAAGAGGCAGAACCTGCTGGTTTTTTCATCAGTAATGCTGATGAATCCAACCAGAGCAACACTGCATGCAACTGCAAAAGGCACCTCTGAACACTACAGAATATTCAATTCAATTAATAAGATTGTTATGCATGTTTTAACTCTACTAATTTAAATTGTTAATGATCATTATAACATCTGGGAGAGAAAGCTAGTTACACCACACGAAATGCTTCCGGCATTGAACAGCATGGGCTGTCAAGCAGAGACTTATATCAAGTAACAACACTGGTTTAGCACACACGCACCCCGCACAGGGAGCCTTGGTCAGATTTTCTGCTTTATTGTTTGCCATGGGTTAACTATTGTCACATGTTGATTTCTGCACTCTTGACTTGTGGCATCTGTGTTTTTGTGCTGTATATCCCTGCTGCTAGATTCTTCTGCATACTCCTAGAACCAGATCACACCACAAGCTGCAGAACAGGAGAGGGCAAGATTTAATCACTTTGCCTGACTAATTTCCCTTGCTTTGCATGGGGCTAGTTCTGGGTTTTCTAGAAGACTCTCTCTAGATTCTTTCGTTTAGACTTCAATCACCATCTGGTCTCCTGTCAGGGATTCAGCTTCCAATAATTCTGAGAACCTTAGATCATGCAAATTCTTCTATTTTCACTTTTTTATTATTTTTTTAAATGTATTTTTTTTCACATATGATTTTATATGGAATCCATTTTCTACAATAAAAATACATATATTAAATAATAAATTCTGTATTGTCTTCTTACTGTAACTATGAAAAAATATCTGCCTTAGAACCAGTTGTTGCTGGAAATAAAGACACTCTGCCATCAGCATTTGTCATCAATTGCTAACAGACATAGTATGAAGTTTCCTTTAATCTTCTCTGGTACCCTATCATATATTGAAATTATTTTTGCTATGATGAACATTTCTTTATTCTTCCATTCTAACAATGTTTCAGTGGATATTTTATCCATGAAAAGCTGTGTTCAGAAATTGTTCAGAGTCAAGCATGCTTAAGGTCCATCTCAACTAGTGATAAGATGTGGCAGATCAGCAGCATAACGAAACTTTTGTAAATAATCAAACACTCACTAAAAGAGAACTGAAAGTATTTTTCCTCAGTTTTACATAAACTATAGAATTTATTTCTAAGTAAAAGGTCAATGAGCAGAAATGATTCTTTACTTGTAGCTAGGGCCATGCATGCCAATGCTTTTGAAAGGGTTGGTTATAAGTGCACACAGGGTTAGGAGGTAAATATTTTCCATTTTATTAATTATTGCATATACATGTCTTCATGAAGGTAAAATGATTTTATTTAATTTCTTGCACCTCTATCATATTAATTTTGCTACCATGAATTAAAAGTACCTAGAAATTGTTCCACAAAAATAAAAGACAAAAATATTATTATTCTGGACATATAGGGAAAAATATTAATGATGAAAAATACATGGCTATCTGTCAGCAAAAAGTGAATCAGATTTTTTAAAATTAGTAGTTGCACAATTCTTACTGTCATTATTGTTTTTTAGGAAACAAAATTTTGTTTTACCTGTTAATGACATTTTTAGAAGCAACAGGTACCAGTAAGACAATATTTTCATAATAGTAAATACTATTTGATGTAGGATTATTTGGATCTTTAGAAACAAGGAATGGGTAAATGACTATTTTTCCTTTGAAAAGTCAAGACAGTGAATAATTCAGCACAGCTCTGAGGAACACCATGAGGACTGCATGCCTCTTAAACCCCAGCTAAATCTTATGCCTCTTTTTTTCTTTCCCCCCCCTGCTATTTGTTCCAAACCTCATTCACTTAGGTGGAAAAAGAACAGCCTCAGGTAGCGTGATGGGTTGACCCCGAGGAGCAGCTAAGCACCATGCAACTGCTAAGCAGAACAGAGCTCCTTAGTCACTTCCCCCCTCCAGTGGGGCAGGAGAGAGAAAATAAAAGTGAGAGAACTGGTTGATTGAGATAAAGACTGTTTAAAGAGTGAGGAAAAGAGGAGGAGGTGTGGGGGGAGAATCAAGCAATGCAAAGGCAATCTCTCACCATTTCCCACGAGCAAACTGATGCCCAGCCAGTCTCCAAGCAATGGCTACTTCCCAGACCAGCCTGCCCCAATCAATTTTTATTGCTGACTATAATGCTATATGGCATGGAATATCGATTTGGTCACCTTGGGTCAGTTATCCAGGTTATCTCCCCTTCCAACCTCTTGCCCCTGCAGCCTACTCCTTGGGAGGAGGGCAGAGCGAGTAACAGAGAAGGCCTTGATGCTGCACAAGCATTGTTCAGCAATAGTCGGAACACTGGTGTGTAATCAATACTGTTTTGGTCACAAATTCAAGGCACAGCACCATACGGGCTGTGAAGAAAGTTAACTCTATCACAACCATATGTATATGTACTAGCATTGCAGAGAAAACTGGTTTCAACTATAGCCCTTTTTAAGAGGATAACTGCTGTTAAAAATACAGGATAATTTTTTAATCACAGCTGGCTGTTTAAAAAAAAAAAAACAAAACACAGAAATTAGAACACAGTCTATGTTTCTATATAAACTAGGGTATACATTTTGAATTTCTGAAACTGTCACAAACACATTTTTTAAGACTCTCTCTAAGACTTTGTTCCCTACATCACTATTACATTCTTGATTGTCAGTTCACATAGGTGAGAAAGTCTGAGTCGGAAACTTTAGGTGATCTGTTCTTCCAAATACAGCAGCAGTGAAAGAAAAAGAGGGATGCAGAAAGTATTAAGTCCTATTGAACAATGAGAATTGTGCTGCATAAGAAAGGCTATCAAACAGCATCATAATTCTGTACTAAAGAACATTATCAGTGTTTGCTGCAAAGAGAATGGTTGGCTAGATTTCCTCAATACTCAATATATGGAAAAGAGCACACAGCTTTCACTGCCATCTTGCTCAAAATAGCAAGTGCTCCCTCCAAAGCAATGAAGTAGAAAATCAAAATGACCCATAATCAACAGCTACACAGCATCATTCCCTCACCTAAAGAAAAATAATTTCCTAATCAGTAGAACAAACAATCATGTTTATTTTTGTGAATAAAATTCACCGTGATATTGAAGACATGCACCATTGTCAACTAACTTCTTTTGCATAGTAAAGGTTTGTACTAGATTACAGTCATCACCTAAAACTTGAAGAAGAGCATACCTGTAAATAATAATGCAAGGGGTCATTTGAATCTGACGTGTCACCAAAATAGCCTGCAAGGTGAATCTAGAACAAGAAGTTAACTGAGATAGAAATCAGTGGTAAGGGATTTAATTTCCCCAACACAACAGAGTTCTTTTATAAAGGAAACTGAGTAACAGCAAAATAAAGTCCCCAGGCAAATTCTAATCTCTATTGAAGTAGATTATGTGAAGGTCAATCAGTAGGGAAGGGAGAAAATAGAACTGTGGTCTATAGGGGCACAGAGGCCTTGAAAAAGGCAACATGAAATTGCAGCAAGCTACTTAAGTTCACAGCAGTAAAAGAGGAAAACTTGAAATATCAGCTATAACTCACCGTAAGAACCATGACGGATGACGCCCAGTAACGTCATGAATGCACTGTTTGAATAGGCACTTTAATGTCTATTTTTTCAAAGGAATTAATTGATTAAAACACTACTGTTATCTTTCCAGTGTTATCTCTGTGAATTATCTCAGTGTCTCACAGGTACTGTTCCAAAGCTCCTCTTCTAAGAGACTCTCACGAATCACTACAGGTTTATCCTGCTTCTCCTGGTTATGGTAGATACCAACTATCATTCTATAGCAAATCTCAATGGATTTGATATCTACTTAGGAATATCACAATCAGAAATAAATCAGTTAACACTTAGCATTTATGCTTGCTATCTAACTTGAGCTTGACACAGTCCCTTCAAAGTTAACAACATAGACCTTATGATGGCAGTCTCCCCACTCCCCCCTCTCCTCCCAAGATAAAAAAAAAAAAAAATGTTCTCTGCCTCTCTCCCCAGAATCCACTTATTTTATTTTTAGGGCTGCTCTCTCAAGCATTGAAGCTTTTTCTTCCAAGTTTCTTACACAAATTGCCCCTCAACATGAAGATATCCTTCCCCAGTCCTATAGGATATGACAAATATTGTTTCTCCATAGACAATCACAAATACATCAACACGAACATTTCACAACAAAAGAAGGTGTAGCTGCTGTAATCATCTCTATCTATGAAACAAATCTTCAGGAATTAGGTCTATAAAAGCTTTATAGAACAAGCAGTACCATAGCAATCAGCTGAAGAGAGGAACATCAGCTTTATATATACCTAACAATTACCAAACCAAAATTTTGCATTCTTGACACAAACGGTAATGTTGTGTAACATTGTCCCTAAATTTACTGAGGTGTTAACGCAAGATGACAACTGCCAGAAAATACGTAAAAATCAACAGTATTTTCCTGATACGTACCAATCTTCATGTGACCAAGTGTTTCATATGTTTGTCTAAATTCATGGTCAATAGGAATAGAATATCTCTAAAAGAAGAACTACCTACATTGCTAGCAGAGAAATACAAAAATGTGTGGAGACTCCTGATAGTGTAATTCATGAAATATCTTCCTTGCTTCAATGATGCTCATTTTGACTTTGCTGCTATTTTTGTATGGCAAGAGTTAACTTCAGGAGACCACTAGAAGATAGTAGGTTCATAAACTACTAAACTGTGAAGTTACCAGGACAACTGTTTTTTCACTCTTGCATTGCTTCATTGGAATAATAACTAACATGTCATAGTACTCAAAATAAGTGGGTGGCATTCACAGGAAATAACAAAATCATGACTGTATGAGGTTTTAAGAGTGCCAAAACACAAGTATTTAGACCAACACCATGCTGAAAAGTATTACTTCACTTTGATTTCAAATAAGGAATATAGTCTAGTTTTCGACTTCAGAAATTCAGCCCTGGGCACTCACACAGGGTTAATGCAGTGTGACTCTGTGTGGTTGTTTACATTGGGCTGCCTATACCCACAAGAATTCTTAGAATCACAGAATCATAGAATGGTTTGGGCTGGAAAGGACCTTAGAGATCGTCTAGTTCCAATCCCCCTGCCATGGGCAGGGACAGCTCCCACTAGACCAGGTTGCTCAAAGCCTCATCGAGCCTGGCCTTGAACACATCCAGGGATGGGGTAAGCACAACTTCCCTGGGCAACCTGTGCCAGTGCCTCACCACCCTCCATCTGGATCTGGTTGGCCTTCTGGGCCGCAATAGCACACTGCTGGCCCATGTTCAGTTTTTCATCTACTGATACCCCCAAGTCCTCTTCAGGGCTGCTCTCAATCCACCCTCCTCCCAGCCTATATTTGTGCTTGGGATTGCTTTGACCCATGTGCAGGACCTTACACTGGGCTTTGTTGAACTTCATGAGGTTGGCATGGGCCCACCTCTCTGGCCTGTCCACATCCATCTGGATGGCATCCCTTCCCTCCAGTATGTCGACTGCACCACACAGCAGTTCAATACAGATATTTTAAAATAATATTTTAAAGTATTGTTCATATTGCTTTGCAAGCCAACCAGCTCAGAAAGTGCCAATATGCAACACATCACCTTACAGTTCTCAGTCTACCACTCAGTCTACCTCCACCTATTTAAACACATGTGCACAAGTATACCATCCTCTATCTCCCAAGCATCTTAGCTAATAAGAACAACCAGGCCATTTGCTGTATAATGAATACGAGTAACAAAAAGACTCTTAACCTTTTAGTTGCTGGGCAAAAGTCTCAAGTAAGCAACAGTAGTATTCAAATTGCTAAAAATGTACAGAAATTTTGTACTTGGTAGATTTACTCAGTAAGTTTCTTATCGCTCTCTGCTACTCAGTACCACGTACATAACATATTGAATCTTCTATTTAGAGTATATTTCTCCTAAATGACACCAAATATTTAATGTTAATGTTCCACACGACAAGGCAATAATCCCAAAATATACTGCTAGTTTCTACGAGTCATTTTCCATAGTGATATTTACAAAATAATTCTTATTCTTATATCCATGAGAGCTTTTTCCTGATTTATGAATGGTAAACATCAAATATGGTGATTTTTAGAGAATATACATGTTTTTAAGATTCTGAACAGACATAAGTGAAGTTCTTGTGGTGTTCTAAAACCAATAAATTGTTATATAACCTGTTTAGGCACCACTATACACCACAATTTTTACCATCCTAAATAAAGGTAACATTTACAAATTAAATCCCAACCCACAAGCAATTCCACACCAATTTTTTTCTTTTCAGTCTCTTTTTAACATTATTTTCACATTGCTTTCACATAATAAAAAAACCTTTTTTTTATTGTGAGAGGGCAACAATCAGGCCTCACCATGAAAAAGATCACATCTTTCAGTGAAATGTGGTCAGATATTTTGCAATATACTACAGTTTCTGCTTCAGTGTAGAGCAGTTGCTGTGCCATGCATTGTAACAACAAAAACTAAGAATAAGTAAATAAGCTAGAAAATACAAAGTTTTTCTGCCCCTCCTTTTTTGTTGTTGTTGTTCTTTTGCTAACAAGAACAGCATAAATGTGAAATTATCTATTAGTGCCACTATATAAGGTACTTTGGGATCTTCCTTAACCCAGGATTCTACCTCAACCTGTATTTTCAAGCGTGAACTATTAGCAGGTCCTCAATATGGAGGTTTTAAATCTGTTCTGGTTTTACACAGAAAGTCTTGTATCAACTTAGGGATATAAAAGCACAAACTAGGACACAAAAAAAAAGTAAAAAATAACGTCTTTGCAAAGCAGTCCTGACCAAAACTCCTTGCACTGCAGGCAAGTGATCTCCAAAGTGCCCTAAACTGAAACATCATCACAAGGTTATATTCTCTCACTGCATACCACAGAGTATCAAATATATGTGACAATATAATAAATTACCTTTGCTGCTCATATACTACATAATAAAATGAATGCGATTAGAAGAGCAAAAAAAATGGGAAAATATACATGTTATACAATCAAAGACACTAAAAATAGAAATAGTTTCATTTCCACCCTTTGCAATGATGTAATGAGTTTATAATCCTGGTAATATGAGAATAAATCTCAGCAGGGGATAATTAGCCACAAATTTAGTTAATTCAACCTCTGTATTTTCAAAAAACAGAAGTCACTTTGTGACCTAACAGAAGGGTGAAGTGGTGACTTGCAGGTAAGGATGGTAAAGACAAGAGAAATGGGTTGCACATGGATACCTTCTGTGAAGAACAGCACATTTCTAAAGAAGGAAAGGGGAAGGAAGACAGACTCCATGTTGTGGGTTGAACCCACCTGGCAGCTCAGCCCCACCCAGCCACTCAGTCACTCCCCCAACAGTGAGATGGGCAGAAGTGAGAAAACTCGTGGATCCAGATACAGCCAGGTAAGACAAACAGACAACTTAAATATGATTCTGTAACCATTTAGCAGAAAACACCAAAGGTTTCCAGACTACTACCTTTGCCTTTGAAAAAGTTTCTTTGTTACTGGATTATGATATTATTTCATTATGTCAAACCTGGAAGTGATTTTTTTTTTTTTTTTAGAATCCAGCATGCAATGTTTATAAAAAGCACACAAAGAAACCATTTTAAAATTATGACTTGCAGCAATGCAGATTCTAAATATGAACTGTCTACTTTTATATTCTATGGAGCTGGAGCAAAGACAAAACCTGTCATAAAACTAGGTGATGCTAGGTGGTGGGCAAACCTGTATTCAGAAATTTCAGACATTAGATATTTATTACTATTATTTCTGACACATCGCAGAGACATTAGTCTATGTTCTGCATCAGTGATGCATCACATCACCCAAAACACTATGACACAACATGCCAAAATTAAATTATTCTTTATAAAGTAAATTATAATTTATTCAAACACACAAAAAGAGGAAAAATATATAAGATGAAAGCTTTAAAATTAAGTGAGTTTAGAAGAAAAAAAAAAAAAAAAAAACAGGCACAGAAAAGAAAGCTTTAAAATTAAAGGAGTTTAAAAAAAAAAAAAAAAAAAAAAAACAGGCACAGAAAACCAAATCAGGCTGGGATGCTTTCATATGTATAAATGCTTTTTCTTCTTTGAGAATGTGATTGGGCGCAATTTTTTACAAGTGCCCAGAGAACATAAAGATGAACAGTTGCTCAGAAGCCTTGTAACAGCTATAATTTTTCCAGTAGTGTTAGTTTAATGTACTGTACTGCTAAAGCCACAACTCTAAATGCCATGAGAAAAACTCTTAGCACATTCAAGTTTAACTGTCCTATGCAAATGTGCATGCTATAAAACATCAGTTTGCTGTATGCTGACGATGCATGAGATATGAAGTCCTACATTCTTCTCTCACTGACCATATTTCCCATTCTCTGTAGCAATCAACTTTTTAATGTTTCTTTTGTTAATCTGGATTTTTAAAAGCAAAAATAATATTGACATATTGTGGTTAAAAATAATAGTAAACATATTTTTCTTATTTTGTTGTTTTTTACATTTTCTGTTTTAGAAAAAAAAAATTGTCACATACCATTTTATAATGAGATTGAATGTTTTTCTTTTTGTTTTTAGCCACTGTAGTAAAACTGATGAATTACGTCCTTTGCTGTTGTAAATCAGTATCACTCCTCGGACACCTCATAGACTTATGGAGGATATACACTGGAAGAGCTGTCTCCATAAACTTGTAGACACACAGTTAATTAAGTAGGACAGCTGAAAAAAGTTACATTATTCTAAGCCTTTTCTCTCTTCAGTTTTTGCACCAGTTTCAGGTAAACAGTATATTTGAGAACACAGGTCAGAGAAACCACAGGAAAAAATGTGTAAGAAAGGTAGTATACAGCAAAATATTACAAAAAGTTTCTGCAGGCTGTTTTGCTTGGTTCAGCTAAATTAGACTTAAATTTTTGTCCCTTCTTTCACCCCTACTTTTACATTTTTTTCAATGACTGTCTGATGCAAAATACAGTCTTCTAGGTATCACCCAGTTAGGCATCTTGATCCCTTAAATACATTTATCTTCCTTGTAGGTGTCTCTTGCCTTTGCAACATCATCTTTTCAGTCTATTTTACCTGTGAAAGTTGAATTTCTTTCTGCCACGTAACAAAACCTGTCATGTGAGAGAGAATGTCTTCAAACCACGCTACCTCACACCTCATAAAGCAATGTTGTTCTGAGCCATGCCACCTGCAACATTTCTTTGGAAGGAATGAACTGAACCGAAGCAAAGTTCATTTAAAGTATAATAAGACACAAAAGGTGAGTAGGCAGTGGAGCTTGGCAGGGGAACAACTCCAATTGCAAATTTTCCCCATCACTCTGACAGAAAGATTGACAAGCCCAGTCCCAAGTCTCCATACAGAGAATACCCAACAGAAGGACTTCTTCAGGCAAAACCCCAATAGTTGCTTGAGAGCCTGGCCCCTTCCTACCCTCTCATCTATTGATTTGATCATTTCTCCAACAGATAGCAGAAGAGGTAGGAAGTGACAGGAAGAGTCAGGCAAAGCAGAGAGAAGAACATAGGGTTTTTCTTGGGGTGAGGACTTAATCTCTTAGGTTCTTATCTAAGAAGGTATACCTGGGTACTCCTCCTCCTGTGTCTTAAAATAAATAGTTGATGTGTGGATCTCTGAAGCAATTATTTGCTTGGGTGTCTGACCGTAACCTGTGATTTCTGCTCCACTGTCCAGGCATAGAAGGACTGTCTACTCATGCAGACAAAAGTGGTCTGAATGACCTAACTTTCTTGTCCATGAAATAGCTTCTCTATGTTATACAACATCATTTCACCCATCACTAATGTGCAGACAGTTTAGTAAAGCAAGATGACATCTAAGTAACAGCCCGTAAGCGCTCTATAAACCAGCATGTTATAATAGTGAAGGAAAATCTTCTATTGAAAATACAGATGATGTGGTGGTGAGTTAACCTTGCAAAACAGCCAGATTCCCATCCAGCTGCTCCCTTACTCTCTCTCTTCAGTGGGACAGAGTCAGAGAATAGGATAAGAAGCTCATGGGATGAGACAAAAACAGGGAGATTGCTTACCAGCTACCATTGTGGGCCTAACAGACTTGGCTTGGGGAAAATTAATTTAGTTTATTGACAGTTAAAATAGATTTTAGTAGTGAGAAACAAGAAGATAAACATTAAAACAGCACCTTTTCTCCCCTCTTTTCCATTGTCAGCTTCACGCCTTCACTCCTGACTCCTCTGACTCCTGTGCCACCTGTCTGAGTGGTGCAGGGAGAGTGGGACGGGATGCAGTCACTATGTAGTGGTTTTTCTCTGCTGCTCCTTCTTCACACTTTTCATCTGCTCCAATGTGGTCCTGTCCAGGGACTGCAGTCCTTTGGGAAAAAAGTCTGCCCCAGAATGGAGTCCTCCTGTGCAGTGTTATGGAGCATATGATCTTCTTCTTTCTCTT
>NW_010115085.1:16470-32536 GCF_000699245.1 Pterocles gutturalis | reverse complement strand
TGCTTGGGATTGCCTTGACCCACTTGCAGAACCTTGCACCTGACCTTGTTCAACTTCATGAGGTTTGCATGGGCCCACCTCTCAAGCCTGTCCAGGTCCCTCTGGATGGCATCCCTTCCCTCTAGCATGTCCACCACAACACACAGCTTGGTGTCATCGGCAAACTTGGTGAGGGTGCACTCAATCCCACTGTCCATGTCTCCAACAAAGATGTTAAACAACACTGGTCCCAGTACCAACCCCTGCGGAACAGCACTTGTCACAGGTCTCCACTTGGACTTTGAGCCATTGACCACAGCTCGTTGAGTGCAGCCATCCAGCCAATTCCTTATCCACCATGTGGTCCAGCTGTCAAATCCATTTCTCTCCAATTTAGAGACAAGAATGTTATGTGGGACAATGCCAAATGCTTTGCACAAGTCCCGGTAGATGGCATCAGTTGCTCTTCCCTTATCCACCAATGCTGTAACCCCGTTGTAGAAGGCTACTAAATTTGTCAGGCATGATTTTCCCTTGGTGAAGCCATGTTGGCTGTCACCAGTCACCTCCTTATTTTCCATGTGCTTCAGCAGAATCTCCAGGAGGATCGTCACCTGTCACGGTCAGACACAAGAAGCCAGACTGGCCTTATGTGATATGACAGTTCTTACCTCAACAGCATGTGACCTGGTCTGGCATTTTTAAATCCGTGCGGATGCCTTTGCTGATCTCCACAGAAGAGCCTATCGCTAGCTGTGTTGCCAAAACAATGCTTTATCCTTCCCTTTTTAACAGGGTTCTGCTCCTTGGATCTTGACAAACTTTCCTCCTTCTTTTCCAGAGCCGCATGATATTGTTGCCAGGACAATATTCACCTGCAGCACTTGTACAGAGCACTTTCTTTAAGTGTGGGGGCTTGGGTGTAAGATGAAAAATAGGTCCTATGTATGCTGTTTAGAGCACAAAAAATAAATACTTTAAAAATATTATGTGAAAAATTGGATTTATTTGGTGCAAATACATGATGGATTAGAGGAGGCCTTTCAACAAGAATGTTAGCCCAACTTGAGTTTATCACATATTTCTTCTGGCAGATAATGGAGCAAGCAGTAGGATATACATGAGGTGTCATCACATTAATAATGGTTTTGAAATCTGTCTCCTGTGTCACAGCCTACCTCTACTGGTCCAAAACATTCTATAGTTGTCTTTTTCTCTTTCTGATTTCATTGGTATTAAGAAATAAAAAGGACCAGCTACACAATGTCTCCATACTTAAGTGTTCCTTAGAAAACTTAACCAGTTCTGTTGAAGTAAAATAAACAGTATAATGCAATTCTCCCCTCCTCGGTCTATTTCTGCAGGTGAATCAGCGACACTTCATGCTCAGTTTCACCAAAGGTTGCTGATCCTGCTAATAGAAACAAACAGTATTAGCATGCTATTAAACAGCGACAGTCTGTGAGCATATCCAGAGCTTTTTCCTTTTGCTCCAAGTTTCAAAGAACTACGGTTGTTCAGAGCCTAAGATTAGAGCTTACTCCAATTTGTAAATGGCCTTACTAGGATAGAGGATAAATTAAATTACCTCTTCAGGTCCCTTTCCTTTTCTTTGTGTATGATTCTGTGTACACCTAATAGTAGAACCACAACGTGTGAACAACAGCCATTGTTTGCCTTTCCTCATCATAGCAATCAAAGAGGAGAAAAGCAAGGAAACTTGAGAAGATATGTCCTTTCTAAATTAATGCCTTTTGAGACCCTCTTTGAGTGCAATGATGTTTCAAGGGTATGCCACTGCCGCAGGATATATTTAGTGGCATCTTCTAAAGAGCATCAAAATAAAGGGCTGAAACAAAACAAAAACATTAAGGACATGCAATCAATCGCAAAATGTTATAATTTCTTATGTATTTAGCTTCCAGCTCACTGCTAAACACAAAATATATTCAGGGATGGATGCTCAAAAGTTAGATTGTTATAGCAATGATATAAAATCTTTAGTACTTTCTGTGTTAAATAGAGAATGTTTTACAGTCGAACACAGGGTGCACTGTTATCTGCAGTCAGCAAGGCAGACATGCTACTAGAGAGCAGGTAGACAGTGAAGAGACAACAACACAAGCTCTTATTCTTACTTCAGCCAGAGTTGCTTGAGTTTATTGCAGTTTTAAGATTTTTCTTAGTTCTTCTTGGGAAATGGAATGGATAGAATCTGTGGTTATTTCCTTCTGTGTTGTCACAAACTACTCAGGGAAAAAGGGAAGGAGGATACACCCTACTGGATTCCGTGCAGGAATTTGCCTGTGCTGAAGATAAGGCTATGTAACAGAGGACCTTTGCAAAATTACAGTAGAGATCAACTTAATTCACAGAGATCTGTTTCAGCTACCTTCCTCTTTCCTGTGATACCATCAAAGAACATAACAAAGACATTCACAGGAAACAAGTCCATGCTGCTTTCCCTCTGCTCTTGAGATGACTGCGCCTGCTGCTGGATGTATGTTCTTAGCGACGGAGGAAATCAGATCAGGCTACTCCAGACTGAGAACCATGCATAATCCCAGTGAAAGCAATGATGAAGGATCTAAACATATCTCTGTGAATTCCACTACTAACACAGCTCCATGTCTGTCCTATACAATAATTCATACAGCTTTATTTTAGTATTTGAGTACATCTGACCATGTAAAAAGCTACTGCAGTGAGACCTACAGTAAACTTTTCAGGATATATTAGCTGTGTATCATTAGATAGATAGGGTTTATAGATATATACATGAATCCTTGTTTTTCCAGATGCTTTTCAGATTCTAAAATATATCTTTAGCCTTGTTATCAATAGTATTGACAGTAAAGAAATGTAGCATTAAGCTGTTTCAATTTTATCGGTTATCTGGGCTGGAAATCAATTATTTTGTTTGCATATCCATCTTAAAAACAATCGATGCAACCTCACTTTGTTGTCAATGGGATTTATAAGACAATAATAATAATATGGATTATGTCCACTTTTATTTCTACTGCCAAATGAAATGTGAACTTGGCTGTGTTCAGATTTGAGTTCTGAGCCTCATTAATTTTGCTATAGGTGCCAAAGCAATACTGATAGAGGCTGTAGTAGTACTAATAATAATAATAACAACAATAATAATAATGAATCTCACAAAATAAGACCTATTATTTCTATGTCTTGCCTTATTTTTGAGGAATATTATCCTATGTAAAAAGATGCTGGTTTTATAATCAATGGGATTTCTTAAAATTATTTTAATATCTTCTTTCAATGGAGAAACTTAGTTCCCTAAATAATACTGAAAACCGTGTTCTAGAAAAATACAAGTTGTGTATACTTTGACTGGGTTTCTTTTCATTTTACTATGAAGAGATTTCTTCAAGGGAGGAAATTCACCCAGAGAAGGCTCTGAAAGCACTGCAGTTGCTTTGATTCTGCCAACTGACAGGTAAGTAGCTGTGCGTCAGGACATCAGAGAAACTCCCCATCACTTTTTCTGGTTTTATCTTATCTGCTTTGTTGAACTATTGAATTCTTTTCTTCTATTTCTTTCCTGCTTTGCCATATGGACTTTCTGATACTTAATGACAGTGCTGCAAAAGGCATATAGATCTTTTTCAGTTTTGTTTTAATTCTAATTAGAACCTAACATAAGGTTAAAAATGTTATTGTCTGTTTTTATGACCCACGTGATTTACGTTGGCTCTCAACAATATTTCTAAACTAAAGGACCATCAATTACAGTTTGTGCAGCATCCATTTCTATTCTCTGTGGAGCAGTTAGTGCTACTTGACGCCTACATACATTTCCTTAAAGCTGAGTTGCTGAAATTTCTCAGTAATAAAGCATCCAGGCTTGAACATATATTTTTTAACTCTCTCTTTGTCTAACATATCCATGCTCCTGGTCTGAAGCAGCTCTGTGTTGGTTCTGTTACATTTCTGCTCTATTTCCGCTACATTTCTATTATATTAATTTTTCGAAAGGAAGTTTCACTGTGCCTCAAAACAAACCCACAGTGCTCAAGGACTAGACTGAAGAACTTCAAACTATTTTTATAATGTCATAGCCCTTAACTTTGCAATATCTTTACTAGAGCTTGAAAAGTTTACAACTATGTCTCATATTTAAAAAACAGCATCACTCTTCTTTCAGTAAAACTCATCTTCTGCACAAAGCATTTTTGAGTAGAAAATGCCAAAGGGTGAGTAAGGCATAGACACAAGCCTTTGTTCTGCTAATCATTATACTCCTCTCAGTATTAGCCTAGGTGGAATCAGTGAAGAGCCAACTATTTAAACACCTGCTTGGACAATAAGAAGTCAGTAATCATTCTGTCCTTGTCTGTCTGACTTTGGTAACGCCGTTCTTGTAAGATTTTCGCTGGCTGTCATGTTTTCCCTACCACTTAGTTGTGTTTGCAACTTTATTCTGTGCAGCTGCTGTTCCCTACAGATGTGAGGTTTTTTTTCCTCCAGATAATTATGGCAATTTCTTTATGCTTTCTCATGTTTCTAGAACATGCATATTTACAGTTCTGCAGTAGTAATCATGACTTAAGGTCCTGTAATTCACTGTCTCTAAACTCAAGCAGAGATCACAGTAAGGAAACCTGCAAGGTGAACAATGTGAAATACTACATTGCATCCTGAACAACAACCTAAACATATTAAATGAACAGTGGAACTTATTATTTTGTTGCATTTGCTGCAAACTTAGAGTTCACAGTATACTGAGATTTTTGTTATCTATCCCTGTTTCAGGTCCTCATTAACTCTGTAAAAATTGCATTCAGGCTGACACGATTTGCTGTCATTCTAGAATTGATTCTATTTTGAAGGACAAGCAAAATCTATTCATTTGTTCTGGATCAACTGATTTCCCTCTTGGAAGTGTATTAAAACTAGCCAAATTTTAGTTGTTGGAGAAAAGGGAGCATTCTGTCACAAAAAAAAGTTCAAAGGAAAGCAATCTTCTTCCTTTTCTCAATCAAATAAATAAAGGAATTAATTATATACACATGAGAAAATACTGGGTTGATCTGTCCTTACTTAACACAGTAATAACTGGAGATAATTGATCTGCTGTTTCTCTGCCACTTGCTGCTGATGCTGTAGGTGTACTCCCCTTGGTATCCCAAAGCTCCTGTAAAGTGTTGCCGCAGAAGTTGTTGATGGCTATGAACAAGCTAATGAAGTGCCGACAGAAGATCAGAAAGTTTCAGATAAATGTCCAAATTACTTTCCAGCTTTGTATCAACACATTGCAAGTTGCAAAGTGCTGTCTAAGAGACTTCAACCTTTAAATTCAGAAGAATATGAAGATGTAGCCTCATATTATAACACCATCCCTGAGATTAAAAAAATAATGTAACAATTGCTATACTGTTTGGACTGGCAGTAATAGTACTTCTTGCTCTGAAATGGATCCAATTTTGCAGACATTGGAGGTGTGTCTTTTACGCTTGCACCACAATAAAATACATGCTGGAACCTTGGGGAGCACAGCAGCGCTCCCAGTAACCACCTTGACTAACTGTACGCACAAGGGAGGCACATTCGGCTGGACACGGGTGGCTTTTAACTCACAAAAGACAGAACGTCATTAGAGAGATTTTCAAACTAAATTATACTCACTTGTTACTCTAGCCAATGCCTTTAAATTTGTTTAGTGTTCTAGGGTAGGCTTACTAACAGTTTTAAGAATATTTAAGCTGATAAATATCAGCAGGTAAACAGAGGCATGTTAAAGAGGGCTGTTATTGCAGTGGTAATAATGCTTTCGTACATTAGCAATTCAAAACCATAAAGTTCTGAAAAAAAAATCGAAGTAAGTGTTGATACCCACATTGGTTCTTTTCTCAGCTCCCTGTTGGGGTTACTGAATAATTTTCAGAATCGTGTAGCTAATACACAATCAGTGACACGGAGAAGATGTAGAATAGCTATTTGAGTCAAGGGGGAAATTCAGTCTTTTCTAAGAAACTCGAGCAGAAGGCGGCATACAAAAAGCAACCACAAGATGTCAGCCTTAATGAATCACAGTACATTATTCTAATTGGCTCCTTCCTGATAAGTAACTAGATAGGGAAAAACTATTTATCATGTCAAAAAATTTTGTGGAGAAAGTAATCTAAGAATAATATTCCTAGTCAAAACATATTCAGAAAAACGAATGATTAGCTCAAAATGTAGTCCCTATGCACATTTGTATCTGTTAGAAAAAAAAAAAAAAAAAAAAAAAGCTGAAAATTTAACCCTTCTGCTTGAGACTTGCAGGAAGGACATAGCAGGGATTTGTCACTCCCCACTTGCCTTTTTTTTACACTCTTTCTCTGGGCGACTGCTGACAGAGCTGGGATATCAGACTAGGTGGACTTTGGGCTTTTTCCTGTAAAGCTATTTTTGTTTTCCTAATATTCTTGACAATGTTCTGATCCTACAGTTCTGAATGCTTGTAAGAAAATAAGAAAGTCCAGCTTCCATTTCCAGTCCAGGTTTGGAGACATCCAAGTGACAGATATTGATGGTAGTTCCTGGAATGCTTTGCAATCTATTCCCCCATAGTTCGCCATTTGAAAGCTGACAAAGGACTTGCGCTCTCAATTGCTTATTTTGAGGGACAGACGCTCTGTTTGCTTCTAGCTACTCACATTAGCAATGTTCTTGTGTTTGGTACCAGTTGCTCACACTAGCCCAGTTTACCATTAGCTACCGCCATCAGTCACAACCTCCTGTTGTTGTTTCTGCTCGTTGTTCGTGCTGTGCTGCTTTGCTCTACTCCGTTCTGCAGCAAAATTGCTGACTGCTTCTGTTGTCTCTGCTCAACTCTTTCTTTCTGCAGTCCTTACAGTCTTCCAGTTGTGCTTAAAAAAGTTGAAGTGATACCCAGGATCTGCACAGGGACCTTGCTACAATGGGGAAATTTCCCAGCAGGATCTTAGTCATGCTTTTAAAAAACAGACAAAACACGCTAAGATGCTTTGACCCAGATTTGCTTTTGGTTCCTGGGCTGTGAGAGGCAACGACAAACTGCAGCATTTGCTCCCTTGGCAATCACAGATAGGTTGCCCAGAACACAATTAAAAACCTACACAGCAACTTGTAGCTGAAATACCCTGAGGCACAACACTTCCCAGGAAATTAAGCCCTGAACCTTTAGTTGCTTCAGTGGCTCTCAGCTCGCTGCAGGCGGGCAGGCTCTAGGCTCCCATCTTAGCATCTCACACAGGCTGTTGTCCTCCTCTGCACCTCACACCTCCAGCCTTACAAACCACTTAACTGAAGTCGACCAATTACCATTCAGGTATTAAGTGAAAGCACTTTTACTAAAGTTATTTTGGCCTTAAAATTTAATTCACCTGCTGTGTCTTCAGGTTTCATAACACACCGTTTGATGGTTGCCAGTCCCCCTTGGGACACTTGCTTCTGCTTTATGAAGAGTGTAGGCATCCTAATATGCAGATAAAAGATGGTGTGGGATTTGGCTCTGGATTTTTGAGTGAGGAGAAGCCAACAGAGAGCAGAGACACTGCCCTACAACTGCTTAATACTACCCCCAAAGCAGGGACAACCAAAATGTACTTGTACAGGGCAAGGTAGGCGATGCCCTGGTGTGGAGCCTCCAAAAGTGTGAATCTGCATCCCACGGCTGAAGGTCATCTGCCATCTGGGCTACGTGTTTCTGTTTGATGTAGGTTATTTGTGTGCCTGACTGAAAGATGCTTCGTGTTCTGCTAAGATCTGTTCCGTGCTTTGTGAAATGAATGTGTTACAGTAGGATGTTTCAAAATTTAGGAGGGAAAATGTTTTAGGGTGTTAAAGCTTCTTCCTGATACATCAATTATGATGACAGTATCCTTTACTCGTAGTAATCTTTTGCAAATATTGAAAGTAAAAAGGAAAAGGACAAAAGGCTGTTGTTTCTTGTTTCTCTCAACTTCTGTCTTGGAATTTGTCTGGAATCTGTCTGGGTTTTGGTACAAAATCAGTTCCTTCCTATGTGCTTTCTCCTCTGAAGAGAAACTAGACATATTGACCTCTACCACAGTCACAAGGGATATAGAATCATAGACTCAGGAGTTAACATACATTGATTTAGTACTCATCAATTATTTTGTAATGACTACCACTGGAGAAATACAAAATGTCAGCAAGACAATGAAATACCAGAACTTATCTAAAAATATATCTGACGTAGATACTTTCTGCAGAAAGTCCAATGCTTTCAACATGTAAAAATTAAATTTTCAGACCAGTCGGTTATTTGTATCTATATTTTTTAACATTTATAAATGCAGTCTATTAGAATTTGCCATTTAAAGAGCCTGTTCACGTCACAAAATTGATTAGCTCCCCAGCTCTTACACCAGAAGCTCCTACAGCACGTGGTTTCATGGGTAACTTTACATTAGTCAGTACAGCCCCAGCTCAAGTTTCACTGAAGACAGCTAATAGTGACTGTATTCCATTACAGAGAGTTTTCTTTCCTTGCCTGATGCTTAATCAGCGACTTCAATGTTGTTCACTTGTTCTCAATATGTGATTTTCTAGTTTTAGCATTTCAAGACAAACTTATAGATCAATGTTTCTTTAAACATCAGTTTTAATAATTGACAGTGATGATGACAATGTACACCTTCCCCCCATGGCGAGACATGAATTCACAATCCATTTCCTGTCCTGCATTCCTGAGATTACCCATTGCGTTCCTTATCTCCCTATTCTGACTTTATTTTGATTTTAAGACATACCCACCCACAACCACTACCCTCATCCTTCTCCTCTGCATCAGCTTCCAGTATCACTTCAGGCCTTCAAAAAACGCACTTAGGGACAGAGAACAAACCAACCCAAGCCCAATGAGACATGCAGTTACCAGCTTTCTGTTGCAGTCTCATTTTCCTCCTGCACTAGTTTTTTTCCCAGAGGGCAGGATGTGGCTTAGCAGCATGTCTGAAGAGCTAGCCAGCCAAATGGGGATGATGTGTACTTTAAGATAAGGTTTCTTTCTACCAGCTCATGGCAACACCATGGAAGGATAGGATTCTTGGCATTATCCTGTTTTCAGCTTCCAAAAAAAACCCATAAAAAGCTGTTTTTCCAGATTTCTTTTTTGTGTTTTCCTGTACTACATGAAACGCGTATTTGGATTTTGAAATTTCAGACCTCTCGATGTCTTCATTGCCAACTTTTTTCTCCCTGAATTTGGACACGTGACAAGGTTCCTGTGGCTCGCTCCCTCCTTGAAGCACTGGATCATAAAACAAGGGACCTGCTGAGAGGCAAAACAGTAGCTGGGAAGTCTGTTTTTGAGCACATTCTGCTGGATGCTCCTCAGCCTTGGGCTTCCCTTGCCCCCCCAGCCATACACAGCTGGTCAGTGCCTTTCAGCTGCATCTGGCCTATGGGACCCTGGAGACAGAAAACAGATGTAGGTTAGCTTGGGAATACATCCTGGACATAGCTGAGTGTTTGGTACCAAGGCTTGGGAACATGGGACAGGGGGAGGCTGAGTGACAGTCAGTTTTAAAGAATGCTTTGACATATCTAGATTTAAAAGGAAAGATCATTCATTCTCTGTTACTCTCTAAACACCTCACAAACCTTGAGCACTAGAACACAATTAATAGTGACAATAAATGGTACCTCTATTATTATTTCTTATTATAGTATTCTTTCTTTCTTATAATATCCGTTGTTATTCAGGGGGGTTTGTCATTGGGTTCTGTCTGTTGCTGAAGTGTTCAACTTTATGAGTGAAACCAGCTTTGTAAATGAAGAGTTAATAATCTAAAATATATATGGTTGGGAAAAATAGCTGTACAGAATACCCAGTCTTGTCACCCTTGTTTATGTCATTAAGTTCCTCAGAGCAAGGAGGGGGTGTGGATCCTGGGAAGAGAGGCAGGGGTGTGCAGGACAAGAAGCAGAATGTTTTACATCACTCTGAGCTATTATTTTAGGCTGTTACTCATTTCCCTCCTCGGGCTCTTTGGGACCACCTAAGAGAAATCAGTGAGATGAATGGTCTACTCCGCACACTTTGGAAAAACCCTCCCTATTTATAGGTCAGTTCTTCTGAAGACAATGTATGTATAAAAAGATTAACCCATGGAAAATGAAGGTATGAAAAAAGCAGCTATGGTAAAGTGCTAGAAGACGTAGCCATAGCCAAAAAGTGGCACACAGCCACAGACCAGTTGGCAAAGTTTTCTCACACATTGAATGTTTGTAACTTGAGTTACAGAAGTGAGGAAAAGTGACACTCTCCAGTGAGTTGCTGCCTGTAATATGCATGGGGTGCCAGAGAGGGCAGCTGATGGCAAAGAGCAAGGGCACAGTATGGCTGTGATGTTGGTGGCCATGTGGGACAAGAAGACAGGAATGCACAGGGAACAGCAGCAGCGGAAGGCTACAGGGAGATAAGTACTACAGAGGAGTTTAATTTATTGCCTATTGCTGTCTTCCAGGGACTGGAATGAGTTTCCCATTAACAAAACACTGTCAGCAGAGCCCCGTGCTCAGGCCACGTGTCCTGGCTACCTTACAGGGCTGCATGGAGCACCAGGACCGTGCTCTGCAGAACTCAGCTGGAGGGATGGAGCAGAAACCTTGAGTTTTGAAACTTTCATGTGAATATGCAAGGAGGTTTAGGGCATGAGTTCAAGAGCCTTCTGAGCTGTCACATAAAAATTGCCAAGGCAGCCTAGCACCCGCAGACTGTGTTTGGCTTCTACTTCCCTTGGCAAGTTTCACAGCTGACATGACTTAAATTAGGCTGTGCTAGAATAAGACATGCCAGATCTCACATTAACAATATACTGTATTACCTACACATAAAAATATAGAATATGACAGACTTATGACAGACCACTGGGATGTTTTCTGTTCTTGCGATGACCTAGTTTCTGACTGTTCATAAAAGCAGACAATAGCTATTTTAATCTGAAACTTTGATTTTAATACCATACCTAAATAATTAATCAAGCAACAATCATTATCAGCTAAACATATTCTCTACAAAGGTACATGCAGCCATATATATACAAAATAATGTTATTTTTTGTCTCTCTCCTTAAAAAAATCCCCTGAATAAAACTGGAACAGAGTTGAATAATATTTCTTTGTCATTTTTCTATTTATGGCAAAGACATCAGATAATGAGCAGAAGAGTCCTCTTTGTGAGTAAGGGAGACAGAATCCATCTATAAAGGAATGAATATCTATTTACGTATAAGTTATGCCCTTATGTAAATAGAGCATTAGGGAAATATCTGTTCCCATGCAAGGCCAGATTTGGATATAGGTATGTATGTTAAGAGTTCTTTAATGTGTTATTAAGCAAAATCTGATTTCTGGATGTGCTAATTCTGCAGAACTTGTGTACTCCAGCGGTTTAATGTCTGTATCTAATCCTGATTATTCCTAATCTTAAATCAGAGAAAATCCTCACCTCCTCTCTGCAGTCACCTGATCTTGATTTCTGGATTGTCTTATAAATACTTAATTGGTTATTAACATTAATAATCTCTTTCTTTAAATATATATTCTATATACATAGGGCATAGCCTTCATTTTCTCAATCCTATGTGTTGCTCTCTTATGTCTTCTAGGTCTTCTAGGCATACTGTAGAAGAAAACAGCTGGACTCATCTAATTTCCAAACATTTTTCTCCTGCCCCAAACACACAGCAAATACAGTGTCACAGATTTAGGAGGACCCACTCAGCATGCGCATGGCTGTGCCGATCTTGCCCACCCCTGGGCTTCTCTCTGTATGAACAAATCAGTGCCTAGGACTGTTGCCAAGCACTGGAACTGAAGTGTCTGTATTGCTAAATTGTTGAAACAGTCCTTGGAAGAGTTTTGTCCAGGCACACCTCTCCCAAGCAATTCCCGTAGCTCAGGAATTGGCCAAAGCCAGGGACTGTTTCCAACAGGGAGCGTGCATATGGGCACCCTTGTTTAGAAACAAGAGCCAACACCAGCTGTTTTGTCAGCCCCAGAGGACTACTAATTCATTAATTAGTTGAATAGTGAGCCCATTCCCTCATGGATGAAATGTGAGTTCATTTGATTTTGCAGAGTTGATGATGGCTTCTGACAAAAATCCCCCACTATGTCTAGTAGAAAGAATCCCACAAAGTGTGATCTCCACACAGGCACCATCTCTTCCAAGGGCAGGCAGCAATGATGCCCCTTGGTATTTGCATGGGATAACAATACATTTTCCAGGGTAAATCAACAGAGAAGAAAGAACAAATAGAAAATGTCATTGCACCACTGAATACTGTGGGCAGCTCTGCCCCCTCACCCAGCTCAGAAAGGATATAAAAGGATGTCGGAGATGGTTGAAGTTATGAAACTACTCACATATGATGGGTTTCTAAATACTCAAAGAAAAGCTGGGGATGAGAAGGAGGGTATTCTAGAGCTCTGTAAAGTCAGGAATAGTGCAGAAGAGGTGCACACAAAGCGATTATGGAGCACCAAGTGAAATTTCAAGGCAGCATTCCGAATATGAACAAAGGGAAGGATTATTTCAGACAGCACATGAGAAACTGGAACTCATTGCCAAAGGAATAGCCCAATGGGTTCAGAAAGCAGCTAAAAAAAAGTTCATCAAAAGCTGTTAAACACAAAGTCCTGGATACACCTCTGGCTCTAAAATGCCAGTGGACAAGACCAGGAGAATATACCAAGTATTACTATATGTTTTACGTGCTTTAGTGAATCATGCTGATCATTGCTTGAGATTAGGATATTGGGCTTTATGTTTAGGTTAGTAAAACCATTCTTATTTTCCATTCCCCAACAGAGTTAATTACTTAGTTAATTACAGAGTTAATTGTTAATTACTGCCAGGCTGTAATTTGCATTGCCCATTATATAATGACTTTCCACTGGCAGTTTCATAAATTGTTGTTCTGTTTTAATGTGTGTTAATTAATACAATTACAAATTACAGTGCAAACACTACTTACATATTTGTCCCATGACTCAAACCTTTGCTCCTTAAACATGGTTAATCAAAAGTATGCATCCAGTCTATAATGTAGTCACCTTAGTCAATTAATGTTAATTAACTAGACCTTAAACACAAATGAAAATTCAAGTTGGCCATATAAAAAAAAATCTTTGGTTTGGATCTTTGCCTTACTTAAACTACTAGATAACTTTGAGGAAGGATGATAGCACCCCATGAGATACTGTCCTGCCAGATATCCAGGACATGCTGTTGAGTACGTGCTAGGGACAGGTTTAAAAGAACAGAGTAAAGCTTCCATGTCTGTTGTTAAAGGGATATATCATCATTACTGCAGCTCAGAGCTGGATTAACTTTGGATATACAAAAATAGCTTCAGTGGCTGTGTAAGGTGAGTTTTGACTTGGGAGATTAGTGTTTCACAGGAAGAAAAGATATTCTAACAAAGTCCCTACTCACAACCACACCTCAGGAATTAATATTTCTGAAGTCAGGCCAACTAAGCTGATGAATCACTTCAGTAACAACACTGAAAAAGCTTGACTTTGTGTAGCTATGGACCCTCTTTCTGCTAAATTAGACCCTTAGTAAGTGAGTTACAGAAGAATGAGCATCAACATAGCAAGTTCTGGGCAGCCACACAGAGTTTATTTATTTAATATCCTGACAGACCTATAAGCTGACCAGTGAGAACAAGTTTGCCCTATTTCTTTCCATCTGTTCATCATACATATATCTTTCTTTTTTCATATTTTTCCTTCCTTCCTTCAAACCTTGGCAGAGCATATATGTTACTGAGTCTGACAAGAAAAGCACAACACTAAAACTATATAAGGCAAAAAAGTTGTTTTTACTTTGTAACCTCCTGAGAGCTTGGCCAATGAGCTTGTGCAGATCTCTACTTTTTAAGTACTTTCCCCTCTGTAGGATGTAAGTCAAAAGTTTTTGAAGCTGTAAGTAATATTGCTGTCAGCACAAGATGAGATTTTGGTTTCCAAATATGTCACTAAAAGAGTTCCTAGAAACTCTGTCCTGGAAATGAGTCCTGCGGTTTATTCCATTCTTGAGCTCATTAGTATCTTAATTAATCATATTATAAAAACATGTATGTGCCAAATTATGTGCCCACAAGCACTGAGGGCAATGCAGTTTACCACCGGTGAGGTGGAGATGCTAGCTAATTCAGAGATGGGGGACAACAGTGGAACTGGCAGAATTGCCTGAGAGAACAACCAGCACAGAGTTACAAGAGGGCAGCAAGATGAGCACTGTATCTTGCAAACATGTGCAGACCTCCAAGTGTCTTGCCTTGACATCCTAAAGACATGAAGCTTTCAATTCCCTTGCCTGTCCCTCAAGCACATGCTGCTTTCTCCTCCTGATGTGTTCCACGGTGCATAAATCAGTAGCCGTCCCTAAGTGTGTGAACATGAACCAGTGCAGGTGGTGTGCTCAGCAGCACAACTGAGTCTTCTCAAATATGCAGTCAGTGAATCATTTTTCATATCCTTTTTTGTATCTCAAAGACGAAAGTGATAAGCCTTCCAGGTGGCATCTTGTAGACGTATGAGTTTCTTCGAGGGGACTGAGATGAGACACAGTTTATCTGAGGAAGAAAACTCATCCTGTACTTGGTATTTAAGTTACATGTTTTTCAACACTTTCTCACGTAAGTCCAGATAATTGACAGGCTTAAGTGCAGAGATAATAATACAGGTTAAAATATTTTTTTTCTTTTCTGTCTGATTTTTTGGTCTTACTTTTCAGACAGGTCCATTAATGAAAGTCTCACTGTCCAACTGCAACTGCACAAGCATAGACTCTGGCATAATGCAAGGAAAGATGTAAGCAGAAAACTCTGGAATTTTGCTGATGTGAATTTGAAAGCAGCCTTCCACACCAAATTAAAAAAGAAGATATAATTATCAGTAAATTTCACTAACCTGCAACGTTCTTGTGTAAGTTCAAAACAATTTTGAGAAGGGGTTTTCTATTTGTTTTTTATGAAGGAGAGCTGATGACCAGCTTCAAGAGTATGCAAAAATATGACACCATTGAAACGACAAGAAAGCAATTTCATGGTTATGGAACATATTACTGCTCACCAATTCCTTTCCTGTTGAAATTAACAATGTGGTAGTTATCACATTGAAACAGTTAGGCAACAGCAGAAAAAAAATTCTTTCACACTCCCTTTGAAGAAAAAAATAATCAAAGTTAGCATTGATCAGTGTCAAAAATAACGTAAAGATGTCTTTAAAAGAGAAGGGTGGGTGGCATTTCCTACTCTGGATCATTCTCTTCTCTGGAAGTTTGCTCTATCTCTGTATCTCTCTGACAGAGAAACTTTCATCTCCAGCACTCAGTGACTTCAACTAGAGCTTTGAATTGCCCAAGAGAAGCACAGCTGTGGTGATACTTCAAAGGTCAGGACACAATCTGCAATGTAGGTCACATTTGATAGATGAATTTGTTCAGAAGTCAGCAGAACAATGGTACTTCACTCCATGAAAGTTTGCCTCTAAGTACTTTGGTGTCCTTCATAGGCATAGCAAATGGTTGTCCCAGGTTTCATTTACTTTGTCCTCTGCTGTGGTTTTGTTTGAGGTTCCAAGAGGACAGGAGAGTAGCTCTGCTGCTAGACTCCTCCTGGTTAGGTAGATTTTTTTGGACAAAAGTGACTTGATTAGCAACTGTTCATAGCTGGCACATCACTTGCATGATGGCCTGCTGGCTTTTCAAACAACAGTACGTACTTGGTAAGTACCAGTGAAAGTCAGTAGAAAGTGTGTCCAATTCCATTTAACACAAAATATAAGTAGAAAAGGGATAAAAGGTTATTTAGTTTCTTCAAAGTATATTGGAGAAAGGCTCTTCACTTGCTTTGCTGAGGGTAGACATATTGTCAGGCTGAGACAATAGCAGCATTGTTTGATGGAGTCCCTGAAGGGAAGGGACAATTAGCTTTACACAAAATTTGGAGGATGTCAGGAGTGCCTTGGGGTGGGGGAGGAGAGGGGAATGAGAGAGCAGCTTCATTTCAAAGACTTTGATTTGCTCCCTGTCTACTTTCTTTTGTGTCAT
>NW_010115085.1:303-16460 GCF_000699245.1 Pterocles gutturalis | reverse complement strand
GCATTCATGCAGGAGAGAGCAGGTGACAGGACTGCTGGCTCTGGGAGGGGACAGTAATGTCACAGCTCTGACTGCCATTCCACATACTGCTCCCCACTGAACTCAGTTTGTGGTGATGAAATCATTTGTTAGTAAGATGTCAGTTCCTGTCTCAGATCAGGCTCTACTTTGTCTATTTGTTACTTTTCATAAGAGATCAAAACAGGAGAAAAAAAAAAAAAAAAAAAATCAAAACTTCTGATTCTTGCCATGCTGCTCCTCGCACTTAGGAGCTCTCTACTGCAAGGCCATTTCAATGTCCTTTTTCAGATAGGTCCTTTACACTTCTTCCATAATGTTGCTGAAGATGTGACAACAGTTGCATTGCTGGTGTGCCGTGATCGCTGTTATGTCACTGTCTCCTGATATCTTCTTATAAATCTTCATTCTTATTTTGAATTGTAAACTCTTTACTGAAGGTGCTATCTTTTTTTTTTTTCTCTATTTGCGTAAACCCTTACACAAATAGACTTGACATGAAGATGCCAGATTGGAAAAAAAAACAAAGAAGAAAAAGAATTCACCCCACGTAATCTAATTCACCTGTTCTCTGCCTGCTCTGCTCACTTTTTAAGCTCTAGATCCCCTTGAATAAATGAAAGTTGTGGAAGACTTGCACGGCTACAGTTCAGCTTTCGTGAACAGAGCCCGAAGAATGAATCAGCACAGGAGGATGCCAGCTCAGTTAAAAATCTCTTCTGTTTCTAACGGACTCCTTTTTTTTTTTTTTTTTTTTTTTTTTACCATAGAGATAATGAAGGGATAAAGCCTTAATCTCCTCCTTTCCTTATTTTTTGCTATTTCCCCCCTCGTACTTGCTGACTGGTTAGTTAAACAAAAGAAAATAAAAAAAGGAATCCTTTTTTCTTCAGACTTCCAGCTGTGTTAGAATATCTGTTATTTAGATGTTCCCAGGTCTGGCGCAGAACAATAGGATGGCTCTGCAGAGCTAAATGAGACTTGTCTCCCTTTATTAAGTATCAGTTTATGGTTGAATGGCAGAGGAATGTATAAGCGGAGTTTGATATCCAGACGTAGGAAGGGCTACAATGAAGGGTAGGAAGTGTTCTGTATCTATATCTGTTAAACAGTTACAGAAAACTCCTCGTTGTGGTTTGGTTTCCATTTAATTTTCCTCTGAGGGTTCTACATACACAGCAAGTCATCAAGCTGAAATATGTGAATCCCAGTGTTTGTTACCTATACTAAGAAAATGGCATGCTGAGGGAGACAGTACTCTAGGCTTTCTTGACTCCTCCTCAGACTGGCAATTATTTTTTTAGAAAGGCAGTGAAAGTTGTGGTTAACAACAGTCTTTTCTCTAAAGTCTTTCATTAAGGGACGTTTTTATTCTTGTGCTATAAAAAGGGAACTGTGAGGGAATCCGATTCCCATGGGAGAGGGAATTTTTAACAGGCAGAATGGATTCCCCAAATTCCATTTAGTTCCACATTTAATATTGTCAGCGATTCACTGAGTGATGCTATACAATTTATTCTTTTATGTCTTAATTCTGTATCCCTAGAGGCTAATATTTTTTTAAGCACCGAAAGTAACTCACCAGAAGAATGCTAGCTGGCAAGTAGCACTGCTACATAGTGTAGCACATACAATTAGGAGAACACCAATCTTATCTGAGTATCGTCTTAGAACGGTAACCAGTAAACAAAAATTAACTTCTTAAGCCATCAAAAAAATTCTTCAGTCATTCAAGGACTGTTGAACTCATGAAGGACTCCAAATGAGCACTTAATTGTAATGAACTTAAGGTAGTGAATTTACTTACTCTTAGTAAGTAAAAATAAGCATCTATTATGTTACACCTAATCTATAACCTTTGAATACTTTCCTTTTTTTAAATTTACATTTTTCTTCAAAACTGGTCAAATATTCATCCCAATTTTCTTGATGGAGGATATTTATTTCATGTAATTACAGTGGTGTTCAGTCCTGTTCACTTAAGACATCTTGTGTTTGATATGTTTGTGTTTAGTGTACTGTAAATTTTACAATTTTTTAAAATGTATATCATACAGTTGGGGGTTTTATCTCAAATCAGATAATAATCTGATGTTATACTCTCTCAGTAGAGAACTCAAAGAAGTGGCAAATCAGAACTTCGCAAATCCATGGTGTAGAAGTTATAACAAAATTTGTAAACTTATGTACACATATTTTTTTCAAGTGAAAGGTGATGAAACTTGCAGAAACTTGTGCTTATTTTATCAGGTCAGATCTGCAATTCCCCTCAGCTTAATGCAAAACTGAACATTTTTGTAAACATACAATTCCACACATGATGTGCTCAGGTGTTCCCTTGGAGCAGCCTTCAAAGCTGATGTTTAATTTATTCAGACCTATGTGATCTATAGTAAATCTTTAAATGTTCCATTGTTTCAGCTTTGCTAATGAACTAATTCACCTCTAAATTTGCATAATCAAATTTAATTTACTTAACTGTTTAAGGTTTTAGTTTATAAGAAAAAAACAGTCTAGTGAATAGGCTACTAGGCTAAAAATAAAGTGATAGTTGTTCACTTTCCAGTTCAGGCATACGGCCATCAGCAGCAACAAGAAAATACATTTTTTTAGTATACATTTCCTATCTGTAAAATTAGAAAAAATACTTCTTATTCTTTCATGGCTGTCATAAGAAATAAAATCTATTAATGGCTATGAGGCATTCAGATACTGTGATAAGGAACATATGGATCCACACACAGTAGTAAACTAAACAGTGCCAGAAGATGGGTCTGAACACAGGAACTTACTCATCTACACAAACACTGAACCAATTAACTCTTTCCTCAGCAGTTCTAGGGCACAGCTCAGAAGTTAGCAAAGGGCAACAGACCATTTCCAATTATGAGGTTGTATCTGGCCACTATTTGAAATATAGAGAGTTTAATAATACAGACCTTGGCTTGGCTACCTCAAGTCAACCAGCCAAGAGGCAGAGAAAGGTCCTCATCCATGTGAAGACATGAAGCCTGTTGGTCCTGAGATATGCCATTTTCTCTGTTCTGATACGGCTTATATGACTAATATATTTCCTGGTGACAAAATTAGTTCTACATACCACAATATATGGTATGTCACTGTTTTATGTGAGCAGATTTAAGGAAGGGAACAGTTGCCTATTCCATTACAATAAATGTTTTGAAAGCTTTCTGCTCTTCACTGTGCAGAAAACAAAATACTTTCCAACTTTTCGTATTTTTTTTAATTGAAAGACAGAGAGCAAGATAGCCACCCTGGTTGCCTCAGCTCCCAAAAATGTCTGAGAGACCAGTTTAAAACCATAGTCTGAGTTCTTATCATAGATAAATCATAGAATCATTAAGGTTGGAAAAGACCTCAAGGACCATCAAGTCTAACCCAACACCACCTAACTCACTAAACCATGTCCCTAAGCACCACATCTACACGTTTCTTGAACACCTCCAGGGATGGTGACTCCACCACTTCCCTGGGTAGCCTGTTCCAATGCCTGATCACTCTTTCAGTGAAGAAGTTTTTTCTAATATCTAGCGTAAACCTCCCCTGCTGCAACTTGAGGCCATTTCCTCTTGTCCTATCATTTGTTACTTTAGAGTAAAGGCCAGGACCCACCTCTACAGTTCAGCAGACAATTTCTTACTTATTTGATCAGCTTCAGTTTGCACAATGCACTTTAATTGCACTAACTCTGTATCATATTCCACCACTACAAACTCTACTCGGACAGCGTGGAGGTTCCCAAGTGACTTGGCTAGAAACCTAAGTTAAGAAGAACTTCTCACTTTTCTTCATTTTGACGGAACCTTACCTGAGCAATGATCTTGCAAGCTCTCCCACCCAGATGAGCCCATGCAGCTACAAACAGCTCCAGCTGAGTTGCAGGTATCTGCCCACAGGGCAGAGTTTGGGTTTATGTTTCATTTTTTATGTTGAATGATTTATACCATTTATGCTGGCTCTGATTATGTTTGTGCTTAGCTACACTTTTGAGGTTGCAATTCACTTTTTGCTTATGTATTATTTCCAGTGCTAAAAACAGTCTGTAACTGAGCTTCCTTTAGCAAAATGCTCTGTTTCTGCATCAAGCCTCTTCCCTCTCAGCTGTGTGTTTATGCTTGGGTTTTGTTTCTGTGAAAGTGCCTGGATACCTATGGAAGACAGGCACCATGTGAGTTAAGTACTTTAGTTACTATTTCATTATTATTAAACTCTTACCTTGTGTTGATGATTATATATTTCTGGTTTTATAACACACATTCTTCTGCTGTCCACCCTCTGCAGGACCTCTTTATTTAGTGTTTATTACACCCCAGGATTCTTACAGAACAGTCCCCTTTCTACTGTGTTGCGTTGCTAGGTGTTTCCACCTTGATACATTTACCTTTTTTCCATTTGCTAACATTTCCCTTTCTTTTCTCTTTAATGTTAAATTAATATATGAATCTTTTCAGAGTCAGACAAATTTCTTGCAATATCACATCTTTCCCTTAGGTTAGCATTTTTTACCGTAACTACTGTGATACCTTGTACCCAGCTTGCCGCATTTCATAGATCACAGAATCACAGTCGCTGAGGTGGAAAGGGACCTCTGGAGATCATCTAGTCCAACTCTTCTGCTTAAAACAAGGTCACCTACAGTAAGGTGTTCAGGGCTGAGTCCAGTCAAAGTTTGGTGATCACTAAGGACTGAGGCTCCACAACCTCTCTGGGCAACATCTGCCAGCACTAGATCATCTTCAAAGTGTGTTTAAATGGAATTTCCAGTATTTCTGCTTGTTCTCATTGCCTGTCCCTTTACTGAGCATCACTGAGAAGAACCTGGGTCTGTCTTCTCTCCCTCTCTCCATCAGGTATTTATACTCATTGATCAGATCTCTTGGAGCCTTCTTTTCTCCAGGCTGAACAGTCCCAGCTCTCTCAGCCTCTCCTCATATGGCAGATGCTCTGATCCCATAATTGTCTTTGTGGCCCTTTGCTGGACTTACTCCAGCATGTCTCTCTTGTACTGGGAATCCCAGAACTGGATCCAGCATTCCAGATGCTCTTCCTAAAGCCGCCCAGGATACTGTTGCCCCTCTTTGCCACAGGGACATATTGCCAACTCATGTTCAACTTACTGTCCACCAGGACACCAGGACCTCCAGCTCATTTACTGCCAAGCTGCATTCCAGCTAGTCAGCCCCCAGCATGTGTTGGTGCTTGGGGTTGTACTTGTCACTTCTCTTTGTGGAACTTAGAGGATGCCTCTCAGCCCATTTCTCCAGCACATCCAGGTCCCTCTGAATGGCAGTATAACTATGTGGTCTATTAACCACTCCTCCCAGTTTTGCACTAAGAGCAAAGAAGAAGCTCTTATAACACACTCATATCTGAAGTTCGTCTTTACAAAGCCTCTCCTTTCTCTAAGACAATTTTTAGTCTTTATGCAGGCTCTTTCTGGGTTTTGTCTCATAGAAAGAATAGAGCAAGCCAGGTCTCTCCCTGTGAAAACCCATATCAAAGCTAGTATGACTTATAAGGAAAAAAAGGATAGATATTTTTGTTGTTTTTTCTTTATGTCTCTCCTTTTTTGTAGAATGCATCTGAAGTTTACAGCTCCCATCAATCCTGGGATGCACTCCTAGGATGACCTGTTCTTCAAACAAGATTGTTGCAAACTATAAATCTGCCTTAAAGAGTCTTTCACTGCACAGAGGAGTTAACTGATGCCAGGAAATAAAGTCTTCTCTCTTAGTACTCTTCTTTCAAAAGTAAAACTGACTCTTTTATAAAGTCCTGTGGGTGCAAAGGAACTTGAGAGAGACCTAGATATTGTAGGAGGTATTTGCAGTGTTTTTTAGGTTTTCCTAGAAACAATCAATGTTTGAAGAGAAGGTGAGAAAGGCAATACCATACTTAACTTCTGTATATGGCAGGTTCTGAAGCAGTGAAGGTTATTAGTATGTTTTAAAGGGTAAGAAGGGCACTGCAACCTGCTAAACAATGCCACATATTTGAAGTATGCACTTAGATTGTCACCTGAGAAAGGCATTTGTTTCTAAAAAGTACTTGTCAGCTGTGACTATTCAATGTGATGTTATAGACCTGTATATCTATATAATAAGTTGAGCAGGTCCAGCAAAGGGTCACTAAGATGATTAAGGGATTGCAGCACCTATCATACAGGTGGAGGCTGAGAGCTGGGCTTGTGTAGGTCAGAGAAGGCTCTTCTCAGGGGTATCCAATGACAGGACAAGAAGCAATGAGCACAGACTGAAATATGGCAAACTACATTTAAACATAAAATCCATTTTTACTGTGAGGATAGTTCAACACCGGCACAAGTTGCCTGGTAAGGTTTCTGTTCTTGGAGGTATCAAAACCTGACTGGACATGGCCTTGAGCACCCTGCTGTAGGTGACCCTGCTTTGAGCAGAGGAGCTGAGTTTGGCGATCTCCAGAGGTCCCTTCCAAACTCAGCTGTTCCGTGATGCTGTTTGGGGACTGTTTTGTGGAATGAGCACTGAAGAACAGTTTCAAGTTGTCCTCAAGACCTCTCCTCTTCAAGCTACTGAGCTACACTGTTGTTTCAGCTGAGACAGAGTTAACTTTCCTCATAGTAGCTAGTAAGAGGTTATGTTTTGGATTCGTGCTGAGAAGGCGGCAACTGTTTTACTTGAAAAGGAAACTGAGTAGCAGCTGCATCATAACAGAGTGAAGTAAGAGATCTACAACACTCTCACCCAAGTCTTCCTCTCATGATGCTGCTGTCACAGCTCAGAGCCTGCTCTGTCCCCAGCAGCCGTCCATGGCTCTGTTCTGCCTTATGAACACAGCAAGACAGGGTCTAAATCAGACATGACAGGTGGGGTTGTTTTCCCCCTCTTCCCACCCAACTCACTCTCATTCACTCACAGAGTGAAACATAACCATGGGATTTATCAAGCTGAAAAAATCATCTCTCTGTAAAAAGAATCTAGGTGAAAAATGTTTACTTCAGCCATGCCCATTCCTCAGGCCAGTTCCCAGTGAGGGAAGGCACCATTTCTGGTGCCAGAACCAGCTTGAAGCAGATCATTTTTTTCAGTGGCCCTTGCAGCTTAGTGAATGGCTCAAATTTTGATGCATGAGAAGCTGCCCCTCTGAAAAGAGACCAGACCTGTGAAAAGAACAAAGACCTACCTCTGAAACAGGTATTGTGCCATCTAGACTACGCCCGCTTACAAATTGTACTGTCATTTGTGAAAACAGATCCTCTAGGTCAGGACCAAAAGGTGTTGCTGTCTTGCAAGAACCCAGCTACTTCCCATGCTGCAACTACTCTCTGTCTGATTATCTTTCAGAGGATTGTCAGTTTGTAATCTTTTACCAGTCTGACACTTGATTATGCAAGGAAAAAAAAACAAAACAAGTATGAACCCTATGTATATTAGCAAATATCTTCTGCTTTTTCCAATAACATCTTGCTCACTACTTGCTTTGTATCTCTTCACTGTTCCTGGCTGAAGAGAGTTCAGTTTCCATCTCTCTCACGAAGGCTTTATTGCTTTACTTCTTTACAAGCTTGTTTTTTAGGTTTTCCTCTTTCTTCAGAAGAAAGCAAGCTTGATAGGCTTTTAATAATGACCAAATCACCTCCTCTACACTAACTATAATGCACGTATAATTAACAATGGAAGCAAAAGGTTGAGTAAACCAAAGGTCACGGCAATTGAGGCTGATTTCATTAGACAGTGTCGGTATGTTATTGTTCCCGATGCAGAAATCTAGGTTTAAAGGAAGACAATGTGTTCGTGAAACCGGGCCACAGGAAATGATCATTCTTCCGTTACTTTTGAGTCACCTGCAACTATTACTTTAATTAGGGTCACAAGCAGCCACTGCTAATAAATAACCTGAAAATGATATATGAATAGAGCTATGAATGTGCTTTCATCAAAATAATTCACAATTAGATTCTTCCACACTTACTGGGTAAAATTTCCCAATATGAATAATCAATCACATGTATAAGGGTGGAAAAATCTCTCCACTGATTTGTGTCACTTCCATTTTCACCTCTTGGCAATAAGAGAGGAACAGGACACTTGGGTCTGTGTATTTTGATAAATTAAAATAGAGCTAGGATTAGGAAGGGATACTTTATCACATGAAAACTGAAGCACAGTATTTAAAGAAACACACAAAAGAGCAGCTTTCAGGTCCATAGATATGTTGCTGAAGTACAGACAAACTGCTCGGGGAAAAGGACAGGGTTTACAGCTAGAACTGACACACTTGGCTACTTAACATGCATCAGTCTAAATAAATTGCAGTGGTCTAGAATAATTTATGTGATAATCTCATTGCCTGCAGTGGAGTTTTTCTAGCAATGGATTTAGCTCTGCACTTCAGTAGCCTGTATTACTAAGCCTAATAACCTCAGAGTATTGATCAGATGATGCCAGCACTCTGTTCTTGAGAGAGAAAAATGCCAGACATACGGACATTTTTTAATATTCACAGTTCATCACTCAGCTTTCCAGCTGCTGAGAGTCAGCCCTGCCTCCCTTCTTCCCCCATCTCCACCTGGCTCTGGCATGCAGTCTTCTCTTCAGTGGCTTCATTAACCAGCCAAATATTGGCAGTACTCACACTGCTCGGTCCTTCAGTGATTGTCAGATTTTTGACGCTCCAGTTTCTCTGCGCTCCTTTTCATCATCAGTAATTCCTCCCTGATTGCACTGAGTATCTTTGCCTCCATCACCATTCTGTAGCTAACTGATTTGTTCACTTTATTTTGAGCCTCAGACATGCCTTTGTTATTTATACTCCAGAATCTGTTGGAAAAAGTCCCGAGATCTTTCTGTTCCCACAGCAAGCTGACCCTCCACTTCCTAGCTCAGCTTTTACTTTGGCCAAGGAGCCCCTCTTCTTCTCTTTTCATTCTGTGGTATTTATCTCTGGCTGTTATCTGTCACTTTTTTTGCATATCTAAAAGATTAAATAAGTAAGAACTGCTAAGATCTCCATTCCATCCTTCCTTCCCCACTCACATTTTAACTTGGACTGTCTGCCTAATTGTTTTCCAAATTAGTTCTGATAGCAAGTACAATGGGACTTAAACTATCTCGACTTTCTAAAGAAAGTCAGAAAATAACTCAAAATCTATTAAAACACCATGCTACTATTTCCATTGTCTTTTTAATGTATCTATTTCAAAGGGTATGGAAAATATGAAGGGAGGCTCTCCTGTATGAAAGCAGTTTCCATTTGAATCCACTTTGCTTTCAATCATTTCACCCTTTAGCAATGTGGTTTACTTCTGCAATTAATCTACAAGTGAATTCTGATTGACTCAAACTGAAGTGGCAGAGGTAAGCCAGGAGTAAAACAAAATCTTTCAAGACAACACTTTTGAGCACTTCAAGCCTTCCTTATCCAATTAAGCTTTGACTTTAAAATTTGTGATTAACAATAAAAGTGATGCTGAAAATTAACGCTTGGAAATTATTATTCTAGTTGTGTGGAGATGCAGAGAAGCTCCTTCTAAATCATGTCAACTTCTCTACCTGTTTTTTCAATATTCAACGGAACAGAGAAATGCTGACCTAAATTACTGTAATTAGTTCTTGTGATTGGAGTAGTGGTAGATGGAGCAACAAAGTAAATGTGTAAACCAACTGTGGCTTACCACCCACAGACGCATGAGGCAGGCAATTTCTCACTCTACGCCCCCAACTCCAAGTAATCATTTCCTTTCTTCACCACTATATACTTTGAAAAATGTTCTGTAATTATTTCTTACCAGCTAACAATTCAGTTTTTTGAGGCTGCAGTTCCCTGAGGAAACTAGTTCAAACTCCTTAAATCAAGCTGCTATATGGAGCCAGACAGTTTGAGCTGATGAAAACTGCATACAGTGTAATGCAATAAAACCCACAGACCAGTCTTGGCCATAACAAAAAAAAAAAATATTCCTAATGTTAAGCTAACATTTTGTTATGGTTGTTATTCTTAAAAGCTATACATATTGATTTGAAAAGCGTTAAAATGTTAAAGGTTAACCAAGTATATGTCACCTGAATTCCTGAAAAAGTATTTGAACATGACTGTGGTCCTTTTGAAATAATTGTTTAAATCTGAAGATCTTGTGCACTAATTCAGCTTTACCATAAACCCCTCATTCTGCACCAGACTCTTTGCTGTTGCTGTTTCTTTCTATGAGCACTAGATTAAAAGCTACATATTATTTTTGCTTTTTAAAAAGTGACACAGACACTGCTCTGATAATTATCCTGTAGAGGACCATGCTCAAACTTTTCTGTTTGAACTGGGCCAAACAGGAGTCAGCAACCTGGGATCAGAGGCAGAATAAACATTTAAAAACTTGTCCACAAAATACCACTTTGAGTAGTCAGCTGGACACAAGGAGACCTGAGCTCTTATTCCCTCCCCGCTATCTTTTTGTTCTTCAGTGATGGTGTAACGTAAAATATAGAAGCCATTCAGACCAGCAACCACTCAATTATTAACCACTCAGTTTCTTTTTGGAGCTGATTCTTATGGAAGAGATCCTCATAGTAGAGATCCTCCCCTTCCCCTCATCCCACCAACATCATTGTGGGATCAAGACCCAAAGGCCATGTCTATACTGGTAAACAAAACAGTACAGGGCTAATTTTCTGATCCTGTGGCTGATCTGGCACATCTCACAACCACACAAGGGTTTAAACCAGTTATCCCTGCAACCGTGCCAAAAGCAGTCTGTGTATTAGAGCTTGGTTTTGGCCCATGCCAGTTCCCCAGCCACAGCCTAGCACAGGTTGTTTCAGCAAGGCCTGGTTGTCACAAAACTACTTCGTGGACTGTAGAGCTCTGGCATTTGCCCTAGCCCTGTTCATTTTGCTAATTCAGATGCAGCCAAAGAATCTCCACAGCCCTGAGCAAGAAAATCAGCATTGAGGACCCAGGCACAGGCTTTTCCATCCATGAAACGAAACATGATGCAGGGAACAGACAGATCAAGAGCAGTAGTCTAATATACTGTTTTGTTAGCAGCAAAATATTTGTCTTTTTCCTTGATGTAAAACCAATACCTGTGTGACACATGTGGCACGCTCATTCACATTAACAGGAAAGCCCAAGCCAACAACACTTGATGGAGTTGTACATGTGGCCTCGCTCTGGAACGCAGAAAGCAGGATCTGCACCAGCTGAGGAAGTTCAGAGTCTCCTCTTGGTTTGGTCTTCCTGATTGACCCATCACCATTGTATGCAATGGCAAATTTCTGGATGCATACAACTCACTTTCTGCACCAGCTTAAACAACGAGCATAACCTCAGCTTTCATTCATACTAGCGTATCTGAGACACTGAATAAGGACAGAAATGATCACACACTCAAAGGCAACAAAATAGCACTGGTTTGAAATTAAATATAGTCTTGTAAAAGTGGTAAATATTGTTTCAGAAAAGGCATGGAGAAGTCAACAGTTGAGGCTTGGCAAAGTGCTCTTAGTGTGCCTGTAATAAAGGCTTGACTGAAACGCAATTGACTTGGCTGCAACCAAATAAATGTCTAAAAAGGCATTTGTGATAAAATACTTCATTACCATATTGAATGTTCATGTGCTTAGATATCTGTCTAGGTTTACATTAAAAGTTAAAGCTTCATAAAACGCTGCATGATTTTCTAAAGGCCACAAAATAAAGCAGAACAGCATATTTTGTCACAACTTTTACAAACTAACTTGAAAAAAAAAAATCACTTCCTTTCTTTGGCCCCACTGGCAAAAGCAAATAAAATAGGAGGAAGACAGAAGAAAAATAGGAAACTTCATTTGGTCATTAAAAAATTAGAACAATCCCAAAGGGCAAAGGAGACTAATGGATCAAAGGAGAAAAGAGAAAGTTCTGTAACTGCATACAGCCATTGCCAACTAGGAAACAGTCTGGACCTTCATGAGGCACGAGAAGTTCTTGGGAAAAGAAAACAGGACGCCCACCAAGGTCCTTCTATAGCACATTTTATGTCAGTTTTGCTGCCAGCATGCAGGGAATACTTAGCTTTGCAACTGCAGTAATTTTCCTTTGATTGAGTTTTATAGTACACCTGATGTGTTTTTAAAAAATAAATTAAAAGGGGGTTAAACAGAATATATATGATTAATCACCAGGGTTGGGACCGCTGGGTATATATCTGGTATACACCTTCCAGAGCTGAAGGAGCAATCTTCCTGCAATCTTACTACCTTACTGCTCCTAAGACTACTGGTGGAACGAGAAGCCATAGTGGGAGGTCCACGTTGAGTCCGCAGCGAGGGGAGACTGCTCTGTTAGAGAAGGGGAGCTGGGAGCCATGGGTGACAGCAAGGCAAGCAGGGCAGAGTCTCGCTGACAAGAGCACAGAGCAGGTCTGTTGGTGGCAACCAAGGCCAGCCAACAGTCCAAATGGCCAGACAAGCCCATGGGGATGGAAGAGGTCTGAGGTCAACCCTGTCACCAGTCAGGGTCCAGATCAACAGGCACAGGCACAGCTGCAATGGAGCTTAAGCCAGAAACAAGGGTGAGAGCCTCAGCTTAAAAACAGCTCCTGGGCATAGAAGCTGTATGCCCTCACTGAGGTTTAAGAGTTTTCTTTCAAGGCTACGAGCTATACTACCTCTAAGCTAGCCCTGAGCCCAAGCAGCCACAGGGGGGGGGGGGGAGGGGGTGCACACAGGACCCCCCCACATCGACCATGTACACTGTTTCCATTCTCAAGTTTTTTCCATGTTTTTGTCCTGCCTTCATCTACCACAGTTCCTTATCAAACCTATGTCAATGCTCTTGTAATCCCCATTTTGCAGACAAGCATCTACATATTTTTTTTCTTTTTCCACTGTGTTCCCAGACCCTTTTTCTCTTTTAGTGTATCCTATTCAACCACTAACTTCCCACGCTTCCTTCATGGTTTTGTAGCCAGTACCCCCCACGCATACTCCCAATCCCTGCCTCTCACAATTAATAGGAGAGATGCTGCTACTTCCCACAGATACGTATGACAGCTCTTCCAGCCAACAGCAACCCTGGTCTTCATTAACTCATAATTCTCATATTGTCAATTATGCTGTGCTGGCAAATAAACACACTGACATGAGGTGAAATGCTCTTGGGCATTGACTCTCTGCCCCCACTCCCCAGCTTCTAGAGTTAGTTTTTGCCCCTTGAACAGGCCTGATCTCTGGAGATTCTTCATCTTAATCTATTTTTTTTTTTCCTCATCCTGCTCTGGCATTTATCTTTCTTTCCATTTGACTCAGACAGCTTCTTCCTTCTTGCTTATAGGGTGTTAGCAGTAGGGTCGCTAAAAGGACAAAGAGAGAGAAATTCCTTGGTTTTAGTTCCCAAACAAGAACCTGTTTGGGAAAATCAGCAGCTAAAAGCATCCGTGGAAAGTTTTCCCTGAGATTCTGTAGCCCAGACAAGGAGGGGGGAGTATATATGTGAACTACCCATTCGCTGTAGAACACCCAGCGTACGTAGGCTGCTCAGCATTCAGTGTTGGAAGTGACTTGGGTTATCATTGGACTCAAGGCTTTGTAGATTTCAGCTGTTAAGAAAGTCTCTCAGCATGTGCAAACCAGTTTGGCAAGGGGTTATAGCTCAGACAGATCTGGACAGAGTACCCGCACAAACAACAAAAGGCATTTTCCTGTCATTACACCAGATTTGGAGTGCCTGTTCTAAATGTTGGGATCACTAGATCATTTTGAAGAAAACAATATCTTAACACGGACAAAATAGGTATTTTAAAATCTTCTTCCTGCAAATGACTGGAAAAAAATGTAAACAGCCTATAACAGGAGGCATGAAAAATTTCATACCAAAGAGCTAGCTTGCCAAAGACACAAGCAACTGTATAACTGTCTTACAATGGGAAATTTGTAGACAATTTTACTAATAGCTGACACGAACACACCCACTTATAACAAATAACAGTTCATAGAAATATTGCAGATAAACCTGTACACAAGCTCCAGAAGTGCCTACTCGGACCCTGATTAAGCTGGCAAAAAGCAAGACTAACAAACGGGCTGGCAACTGGGAGATGATACCGTCAGGAAAGAAAACACAGCATGATTGAAACAGAACGCCAAGAGGATAAACAGAAGGACTGGAAACCTGAGGCAGCACAAAGCTATGTGAGACTCTCTCTGCAGCGTAAAGGGAGTAAATGTACTCTCTGGTCTGAGTAGCAGTGGGAGTGGAATGGGAGCGACCGCTCTCAGTCTAAAATCTCTGCCTTTGGACTGCTTTCCAAAAACCAGGAATGACCTGGAGGTGTTACCTGGAGCCTCAGAAATTCCCTCCCCACAATCAGCATCTCAGCTCCTTTTCAGACGTTCAATTAATATTTCCCAGCTGAAGACACCATTACAGAATAGAAAACAGCACTATTTATTGAATATTTTAATTATTTTTTTTACTAAAGTGAAAAAGCTTTAGTAAACCTCAATATAAAAATATTATATCTAATAATTTTGATGTATTTTCATTAACTGTTCCAGAAACAATTTTTTATAGCAGCACACACAACACAAATAGACTAAATGTTTTGTTTTGCTTTGAGTGGAACATATAGCATGAAAAATTTAAAGTGCTTTTTCAAGCACTATTTTTTTGTGAAATATCTTCTTCAGTGTTTTTTATTTTTCACCAGGGATGGCAGGTCACTTAAGAAAAAACCTGATTCCTTATGCAAATGCCCAGAACTGTTTAATCTGCACAGGAAGAAACAAATTTTTCACCAAGTTCTCAGGGGAAACCCTATGAACAAGCCCAGTCAAAAAAAGCTGAGAAATTTAAAGTAATTGAAAATATTGTGCAGTGTTTTCACAGGCTTTCAAACTGCTTGTAGTTCAGTTATTTCTTGAAAGAGTTCAATTCTGCTTATATTCCTTATACAACTTGTTTTACACAAACTTGCTCTAAAATTAAATGAGCTCATATGCTGAGCTTACAAAAACAAAGCAGGTGGGTAGGTTTCTTTGTCTGCAAAAATATCTCAGCACAAATACCAGGGACCAGAAAGGAACTCTTTGTTATCTATTTAGAAATAAACAAAAAATTAAGTGAGAAATCAAGTTCTGACTTTCTCCTGAGCCTTGAAAATATTTCTCTGTCCAATGCAAAACCTTTCTCAGATAAGTATTAGATAAGTATTAGAAGGCTCAAGGGGCTCCGTAGCTTCTTTAAATCACAGGCTAAGATCACATAGCAAAACTGTATGAAAAAGAACTCTAAAAGCTATGCGGGTAAGTATTTTAGCACTGACTGGGCCCTTAATTGCAGTGAAAAAGTCCTGATAAAGTCTTGAAAAGTCTTACTGGAGACTCAAAAATTAAATCCACAAAGGAAAGCCCAAGAATGGGAAGTTGTGATCAGGGCAGGCAGACCAATGCCTAATGATAGAAACCCGTGTGAACTGGGCTCACTACAGCGCAGAAAACGAGCACTTCAAAAACCCATCCTTTCCATGTGACACATTTTTATCTTGGTCTCTTAAGAAAATGCAATTGCATTCACTATCGATCTCTTTGCTCCCAAATAACTTCTGAGCCCTTTTAACCACTTCAGCCAAATTCAACATAAAGGACCCAAAAATACTAAGTGTCATACAAATCAGGAGTCAGATAAAAGAGACTGCTGATCAGTGTCCCCAACGGAGGAGAGATGGTGTGACTTCACTAGTTACTGGCAGCTTGTCTTATTAGTTGGCTAATCTTCAGCACAAGCGCCTAGTGAGCCTCTCAGCGTGCACACTGCTGGGAACCAACTCCTTTTTGCTAGCACACGTGGGAAGTGGGGGACTACTCGAACCTGTGTAGAGGGGGTGGGTAGAAATAGGATGTGGAACATCAGTCCACAGGTAACCAGGCTTTCTTAACACTGCTGTTTCTGGAACAATATTTACAGTTGGGTGAAGTATGTTCATTACAGTACATGAACTACCATTGGGGTATTCTGTGGGTAAGTCAGAACGGGATAGAAAAACTAAACTTTGTGATCAATAAAGTGTCAGTGCTGAGGAAGGAACCCCATTATGGTGCAAGACACCTGGGAACTGACAAACTGCAGACAAGCCAGAAGCCTGCCTGCTCCGAGGATGTGGGCAG
>NW_010115085.1:0-261 GCF_000699245.1 Pterocles gutturalis | reverse complement strand
GCGGTGCTGAGCTGTGCGAGCTCCTCCACGTAGGAGCGAAGCCCCACGGCCGGCGGCAGATTTGGGGGTGGGCAGCAGCACGAGCGGACTGGACGGGCTGCAGCTGAAGGGGAGTCGGCTCCTCGGGGCGTTGGAGCCAGACATCAGAGGTGCCGAACGGCCTCCCCGACACACAGCCGTGACACACGGGGATGCCTTCACAGGCCGGGCGAGGAGGCGGCTGGCTGGATGCGGCGAGTGGGACTCTCCAGGCTGAGCTCC
>NW_010115084.1:0-1396 GCF_000699245.1 Pterocles gutturalis | reverse complement strand
CCGGGGGGGGTATGGGATGTATGGGCTCCATGCTGAGCTGTGGGGGTACCCGCTGAGGGGGGAGCTGAGCTGCGTTGTGTGGGTGGGGTGGGATGTATGGGCTCCATAGGGAACCAGGCTGGTAGTCACTGGGCGAGGGAGCCCAGCTACACTGACTGCATGGGTGGCATGGGATGTATGGGCTCCATACTGAGCTGGGACATACGGGCTCCATACTGAGCCAGGCTGGTAGTCACAGGGCAAGGGAGCCCAGCTACGCTGTATGGATTGCCTGGGATGTATGGGCTCCATACTGAGCTGGGACATACGGGCTCCATACTGAGCCAGGCTGGTAGTCACAGGGCAAGGGAGCCCAGCTACGCTGTATGGATTGCCTGGGATGTATGGGCTCCATACTGAGAACCTCCAGTGGGAGCGAGGTCTGCTCCCAGGCACAATGCGTGGTCGGTGTGGGGGGTACGGGCTCTGTGCTGTGCGCCTGCGATGTGTGCTTCGGGAGGTATGGGCTCTATACGGAGCCGCGCTGGATATACGGCGCAGGAGGCGTGAGTCCAGCCCTGAGCCACGCGAGCTGCATGGTGCGGGAGGTATGGGCTCTATACGGGCACGTTGGCTACGTGGTGGAGGAGATACAGGCTCTATACTGCGCACGTGGGATGTAGGGTGCAGGAGGTATGGACTCCATACCATGCACAAGGTGTGGGTGGTATGGGCTCTATACTGTGCACATGGGGCGTATCGTATCAGAAGTACGGGCTCTATACTGCACACACGAGGTGGCTGGTGTCGGAGGTATGGACTCCATACCATGGACACAATGTGGGAGTATGGGCTCTATACTGTGCCCATGGGGCGGATCATATGGGAGGTATGGGCTCTATACCATGCACAAGATGTGGGAGGTATGGGCTCTATACTGTGCCCATGGGTGTATCATATGGGAGGTATGGGCTCTATACTGTGTCACGCATTGTATAGGAGGTATGGGCTCTATACCATGCACAAGATGTGGGAGGTATGGGCTCTATACTGTGCCCATGGGGCATATCATATGGGAGGTATGGGCTCTATAATGTGTCGTGTATCGTATAGGAGGTATGGGCTCTATACCATGCACAAGATGTGGGAGGTATGGGCTCTATACTGTGCCCATGGGGCGTATCGTATCGGAGGTATGGGCTCTATACTGCACCCACGAGACGTCTGGTGCAGGAGGCATGGGCTCTATACCGCACGTGCTATAGGACGTATGGGCTCCATACGTCGCAGGTGTCCCAGGGATGGATTTCTCACTCCCGGTGACCCCGCCGCGTGTCCCCCAGCCCCTCACCGTGGCCTCGGGGCGCCACGCAGACCCCAGGCGCTGGCGGGGGGCAGCGGGGTGAGCGGGGCGGGG
>NW_010115083.1:88162-97588 GCF_000699245.1 Pterocles gutturalis | reverse complement strand
CCAGTCTCTAACATTCTGTGATTCTGTGGGTGCGTATATGTGCAGCTGATCTCATGCCCTCTGAGTCTTGCTAGTGAAACGACTCACTTCTGTACAGAAAGAAGTCTTTGCTTTGCTACAAGCATTCATTTGAAGCTCCCGACTCTTACAAAGGCCTCTTCAGTAACTGTCTCTTGTCAGGGCTGTTCTGGGCGAACTGCTCTTTGAGTCTGTCTGTCTTCTGATATTATATTCTTTTAACCCAGAGACCTTGGCACAACCTTCCAGAACCTTGAGAAAAAAGCATGGAAATTGAAGCAAAAGGGGACAGGTGTGGGAAGGAGGTGGACCCATTCCTTAGCTTTGCATCTCTCTTATGTGAGTGCACGAGTATCCTTCCTCTCCCATCTAGACCTCAGAGCAGTTGTTATGAGGTGGGTGCAAATCCTCTAACAGACCAAAATCTTCAGTTACAGCACATTTGAGCGACAGTCGGGACTAAAGTTCTTGATCCTAAAGCAAAAGACCAAGAAACCCCGGTTCTTTGAAAACTGCAAGTCTTTATCTTTTTATATTAAATAAATCAATAAATATCTAACTCATTGAAGGTCTGCGGTGTGAGAAGTGCCTTGCTTCACAGCTCTAGCTGAGCAGCCTGTGATGAGCAAATGGCTGCGCGGTGGGAAGCTCGTACCCACAATCCACTTCACACCTGAGATGCAGATTGCAGGCATCACCAGGAGCTCCCTCCCCGCTGGCTGGCACAGCATCCTTCCCTGCTGCAACACGCAGCGCCCAAACTGCTCTGCAGAGATTATCACATTTCTGACTGAAATGTCTTGCTGCCCAGCATAAATAATTCTTGTTTATGAGACTCTTCTGAATTTTAAAAACTGGTGGCATCTGTTATTTTCTTCCTTCATCTCCCACTTCTTTTTTAATTTTATTTTTTTGTTTCCAGTGTTGCAGTGCATGTGTCATGTACAAATGTGTATTGGGATTTTGGGGGAGGATATCAAAACTTCAATGTATCTTCATAAGAAAGTATTCAAAGAGCCTGTGGGCAGATATTGGAGGTAATTAGGAATGAGCTGGAACTGCTGCAGGCTCAAGGGATGTTTGCAGGCTGCAGAATGTTCCTACGGGAAAGAAATTGCTTTGTAATTACAGGCAAGGAGAGTGCAGTCAGTTGGATGGAAAAGAGGTGGTAAGAGCTGGGGCTCCCCCCTCTTGAGAATCTTTGAATGTCATCAACTAGACACAGTTGTTACCACTTTTTAAGTAAATGTCCCCTGAAGTATACATTGTGTAAGTGTTCTCTCTGCTGCAAGGGTTGCAGCCCTTTCTTGAGAGAGAAGTTTCACGCTTCTAAGGAAAAGGAATTTCATGGTCGCACTTCACATTTTTTTAATCACTACAGATTTTGAATGCACGTTTCGGTGGTGTAAATCTCCAGTTTATTTAACAGGAGAATACATGCTATTTTTACATTTTTATTTTCTGAAACAAAACATCTTGCAACAATGTCTGTCTGAAGTATTTTACCTTACTTCAAATTATTTTAAAATAAATCGCTGATGGGTAGCCTTGGCTTCAGGACATAGTGGTAGCCATCTTAAATTCATCTTCAAGAGGCAAGCCTTGCTTCCCTCCCTTCTGAGTGCAGACTCCTTAGTTCAGAAATACTCAGTGCCCAAAATTTGTCATCAGAAGCCTTCAAGCGGCAATACCATTTGCAAGTACTCCTCCCTTCTGTTTCTCACCTGTGCTGTACAGCTCCACCTTCTCCATTTTGCCAGGGCAGCTGAACGTGGGACCATGCTGGAACTGTGTTGGGGATTGATGCAACTTCAAACAAAAAAAAAGAAAAAGCTTTTGAGCACAGTTCAAATTGATCGAAATCTAGGCTGCTTCAGTGCTATACTTCCCACCGCCTTTCTTACATCGGCAATAGCGCTGCTGCACGCACATGGTGAGTTCACTAAGGGAAGCTGCCTTAAAATGAATTACTGTTTTTCGAGGATAGGGTTTTGGCAAGATCAGCTTCCTGAACTGCACGATTGGAAGAGTGCTGGCACTTGTGTTAGGAAAGGCTGGAGGTGTATGGCTTCTCACAAGGGAAGCTGAGAGTATGTCTGAATCTAGGAAGCCAGATTTATATTGGTTAAGCTGTTGTGGGTCTTCGTTTCTGAAGTTTTTAATTGGATTATTTTTCTGATATAGTTTGGGGTGTAGCACCTTGAACGATGACCCTTAGGTAAAGGGCATGGCGTGCTGTGCTAGATAGAGGTTGAGAAAGAAGCAGTCAGGGCTACGGGAGCAGAAATATCTGTTGTTTGTCTTGGAGCTGAATGCTTTTTATTGTGAAGTCTAGCCTTCAGTTGTTTTTCTGGTTTGCTTCCCTGCCATATAAGTGTAACACATCTAGGATTATTTGACTCGGAAATTTCCCATGAGTGTGTTTGACCACTAACTAATGAAAGAGACTTGGGGCAGTTCTTTCACAAGTAGATACAATATTTATTCACCTAAAGTATATAGTTGCTAAAGAAGGTATTTAAAAAAACCAAACCAAAATAGAACAAAAAAATGCACCTAAGTTAGATTTTCTCTTTCTTGCATGTTTTGGTAGGTTCTCTTTAGCTCAAATATCCTTAGTTTTGGGGTTGAGTCTGTTCTGCAGTGCTTTATCTTTTCTAATCTCTTCCCTGTGAACAGCATAACTGTTTACCTCGCTTCCTCCATAGGCAGGGTTTTTAACAATTTACTGTATTTTGTGTCTTCAGGCCTCCTCCACCTTCTGGAGAACGTGTATAAATTTGGCAACTCACAATTAATAGCTTCTAACAGTTTGCTTAAGGTCCCTTGGTGCTTTCCTTGAAAATACTTTTCCTGAAGGCATTTTAAAATTTGTTTCTTGCTTGTTCTTTTTGTATTTTTTAATTTAACTCACATTTAATCTGATGGCCTAGCATCAAGCATTGAAAGTGGAGTATATATCATAGTTCTAGAAACAATACAAATATTTCCCTTATTTTTCATAAAGGAGAGCTATACATGAAAAAAGATCTTGTACTTTAAAAAATGTATACAACCTACATATATTGCCTTCTCCCCTGTTACAGGAACCCAGGAGGGTCATTGAGCGCATCAGAAATGCCGATCAGCTACCACTGTTTTTTATTTTCATTCCTCTGAGAGTGTAATTTGGTGCAGGAGGTGGTTTTAAGTTTGTCAGAGTATTGCATTGATATAAATTTTGTCAATATTCACAGTGAACGTCTGCTGAACAGCCACTAGTGTAAGCTTCACTTCTCTCAATATGCCAGCAAATACATTTTCTGTCAGTTTTATTTGCTTAACGATATATAGGTGCATATAACTAACATTACAGTGTCTGTATTAATGGGTTGACAGTTATTATCAGAGTGCCCCGTGTTACAGCTTTGCTGCACATCTGTTTCTGTGCGGCTACGCTGGGGTTACAGATCTCTTTACATCTCTGATTAGCACAACTGACTGTCTTGCCCAGGCCAAGTAGGAGAAGAGCTTCTAGAATTACCCAAGGATGAACATTGTGGAGAGAAAACCATTTAAGAACAAAAGCCAAGCATCTTCTAACTTTTTTTCCCCTCTTTGCTCTGGGGAGAGGGGTGAGGAACATCCTTACAAGCACTAGTTAGCTTATTGGTGTTTGTTTAGAATAACGTTTTCCAAATCAATTTCATATTGTTGTGTAATATGAAGGAGAGGTGTTAGCCTCAATGACTTATACAGCAATAGGTGAATAAATCAAAGATAATTAGAAGAGATGAGTGAAAGAAGAGGAAAACCAGTATTTATTCAGGTCAAAATTACATTTTCTTTTTACCTTTTTTTTTACCTCCAAACCAAGTACCTTTTCTTGTACGTACTTCAGCCTTTTAGGAGTTGAGTAGTTAATTTTGTTATATAATTTTATTTATTTTTTAATTGGATTATTTAATAATTTATGTTAGTTTGTAAGTTGAACAAAAAAACAACAAAATGTATCATCTTGCCAGCTTCTAGCTCTGTAGTATTTGGTCTGTAATAGAGTGACTGTATTACAGAATGTGCCAATTTTATAGTGTATTGTTCAGCAGTAACCTTGAAGGTTACTCTCACAGTCACTGTTTGATAGCTGGTGGGATCATCTGCCATCAGCTTGTGCAGAACTGGTTGTGGTTTGATGCTTCAGAATAGAATGAAAGTTCGTGATCTCACATTTTTATAAAGAATATTGCATCTGCGTGGGTACTGGTGTATATTTTTTCCTCCTTAGACTGTAAAGGGAGGGAAAACTGCAGTGTCCTTTGACTTCATGCAAGTTTGACAGGAAGGAAATCTGGTTGGGCTGAAAAATCCTGAAATCTGCTAGCCTGACTTTTCAAAGAGACTGTAGCTTACCTTTCTTTTCCTAAGACGTTTGGGCAGTCAGAATCTTTAAAATGCAGGCTGTGAGTTCTTTTTGTTTTGGTTTGTTTTTTTGAAGATAATAATTTAGAAATAGTGTGTAGTCCCCAGGATTTTCCTTCTCTGCTTTCCTTCCCCTCCCAGTCTCCTTTTATCCTCACTTTCAGATACTCTGCTCTGGAGCCTTGAAGAGTGGGGTTTTGAATAAACATAAAATGCTGAAGAACTTGCTGCAGTATTGGTATACTTGGCTGTGCATGACTTCTTTCTGTCAACAGAAGAGAGACCTCAATGAAAGATGCATGAGAACAAGCAAATATTTTTCTGGTTGTCCAACTGTGGTTTAACATTTGTATATTATATAAGTTAATGGAAACAGGAGATAAAAATGATGAGTTAAATATTGATACTGAAATATGAGAGCCACTGTTAATAAGCTTATCTTTTAAAATTAATACCTAAATTTATTTCTATAATGTGGAAACATAACTTGTTGCTGGTTTTGCATTCAAGAAGAACTATGCTTTCAAAGCACAATCAAACAAAATCCTTGTGAATCCTTCTTTCCCGTATCACAGCTCTAATATGTTTTTGTCTCATTAGGTGCCTGTACTTAAGAAATGTTTTACATTACTGGGCTTAGACTCAAAACGGTATTAGAAGATGAGTTCAAGTAGCATTTCCCTTTGTTAAAGGGACAATGCAGAGCAAAGATATTTCCAGCTACTCCTTAAGTGAGAGTAAAAGTAGGTAACTTTGTGTCCTACTAGTGCTAGAAATAATTTACCAGCAAAAATAAATGTTTTTTCTGAATCCAGTGTACTTCTATGATTAGCCCTTGCCCTGCTCTGAAAGAAAAGATGCATAAAGTTTGATTATAAAAAATCTGCAGTTAAACATTTAGATTGGATGAGTTTGATCTCGAAGGCCAAGTTCTCTTTATATGAGGAGCCCAAACTGAATTCAGACTAGGGGTAAGATCATGCAAGTAACACCTAGCTCTTCTGTAATGCTTTTTGTCCTTGGCTCTTACACATGCTTTACAATAGAGGTAGTAGCCATTAGCTTTGTGTTTCATGATGGGGAAGAAGAAGGCAAAAAGCTTGGTTTAAATATGTGAAAAGGAGCAGAACTGTGGGATTGCTGTAATGGCAGAAGAAGGCAAGGTGTCTAAATTAGTTACTGATTTTCTTGAGGGAAGAGTAACATCTGAATCTTCTAATTAAGTTATTATTTGGGAAATACCGAGTGGGTGGAAATGAAGGAGAGAGGGGAATGGAAAGATTATATAATATATATATAAATATATAATCTTAGTGCAGCCTTTCTTTTGAGTGTCTGACACTACAGTCTAAGAAGTGTTTTTTATCTTGTCTACTGAATGTAAGTACAACATAAAGGAAGTGTTGACCCTCAGTGATTTAAAGGTAAAATATTCTCGTAGGGTGTCCTGTGTTGAGAGGGGTATTTGAATAATGACTGACTTTATTCCTTTTGTAGTTATTTTAGATTTTCATCTCTCCCTGCATTCTTAATGCCGTTAGGATATTTTTAAGAGGAGAAGCCTTTGGTTTGTCTGATCTTGAAAGTGATGGTAAATGGTACTCCGGTGAGAGAAGGTTATTGGCCAAGACGCAGAAGAGTCCTTTTCTCAAACTTGTTAATTTTATATGCGGTGAATAAGGACAGAAATTGCATACAGATTTTGTGCAAAGCCACTGCATCTAGAGTTGTCTGTATTTTCAAATCCACTCGTAAAGTCATGGTACTTGCACAGTTCAAACAATTCTGTTTAGTGCTTAACTCATGCTGCTCTAACTGATGTTTCAGAGACTTTCTGTTTTCTCAGTAAACCAGCTTTTTTTATTTCTCTCTAGGATTAGTAGAGGCTTGCATCATAATACACATGCTGTTAATATAAAATGTCACCTCTTGAATGCAGATGTTTGTTAGGAAGACTGTAATGGGTATGGAAATAATAGCGCTGATCCGTGACAGGATCAAGTTTGCTTATTGCTCTTAAGCGCAGAAATTATTCTTCAAACCATTGTGTTCTGAAAGTTTTTCTGAATTTTCCTTTATATGAACTTTCTTTGAACTGTAATTGAGAAGCAGCATAAATCTGGATAGTCTTGGTGACATCTCTCATATTCTCATCAGCTATGATGAAAAAAAAAATTATAGCAGACATTATTTTTGAATCTTCGATTAGTTGTAATGCTGAAAAGTTCTGGTATTGACTCGCCACACCTCATGGGCAGTGTTCCTGAGAAGTGTGCTAACCAAATAGTGTTATAAACTACTTTATGATCATGCTTTTATATCTATAAATCTGTTTTCTTATCTCTTTCTCTTTTAAAAAATTCTTATTGGTACTTCTATGGTAGACTGAAGAAAGTGGGTCATTACTCAAAATGTGAGGTTAGTCCAGTGCTGTGTGTGATATAGACAAGATCATTTTTACAGCTCTGATGGATGTCATTAATGCAATTCTTAATTTAAATGAGTTCTCTTTAGCAGTAACTGTATAGGTGCAATAACTATGGATATGTGTGCACTTCAGATACAGCTTCTAGAATATCCTGGACAGCCTTCTGCTTGGTCTCTTCTACTCTATTTGTATATACTCTATATCTTTATCTATACTCTTTTGTATATAAGTGGATTTGGGTAATTTTTCCCCCTTTTTCAAATGGAAACTTATGCAGGATTTGAGTAGTCTTTAAAATTCATCTGTATTAATTCAAACTTCTAAGAGATAATTTTGGAGTACCTTAGATCTCTTTAAAGCAGTAATTTAAGCCCTGGAGTAATCTTATCGGTCTCCTTTGAGACTAAGTATGGCACTGTACTTTCGTGGTTTGGAACATCTTTGATATGAGGAAAGTCTGAGAAAGCTGAGATTGTTCAGCCTGGAGAAAAAAGGCTCAGGGAGATCTTTTCAATGTGTATAAACACTTGATGGGAGGGAATGAAGGTGAGGGAGCCAGGCTCTTTTCAGTGGTGCCCAGTGACAGGCCCAGAGGCAATGGGCACGAACTGAAACCCAGGCGGTTCCCTCTGAACATCAGGAAACACTTTTTTACTGTGAGCACTGGCACAGGTTGCCCGGAGAGGTTGTGGAGTCTCCATTGCTGGAGATGTTCAAAAGCTGCCTGGATACAGTCCTGGGCAACTAGTTCTAGGTGACCCTGCTTCACGAGGGTGGTTGGGTCAGATAATGTCCAGAGGTCACTTCCAACCTCAGCCATTCTTTGATTCTGTTTGTGTGCCTTGGGGTCTAACTCTGTGTCTCCTCCGTCACTGAGACCTCCCCTCCCTGCCCTCACTCCGAATCTGTGGAATCCTTTAAGAATTTGCCACAGTGACTGTGTCCAAAAGAAAGTTCATTTTTTTTCCTCCCTAATGTATCCTTCCAGGATACATTTCGTACATGTCAATTCGGAAAAGTTTTGGGAACTCTGCAAGTGAAAAATAAAATTTTGTGTTTGTTTGTGTCTCAGATACATATTTGTGTGTGTCTGAATATTGCATGTATCTACAGATAAGAGATGTTTTATAGGAGTCCAGTATAAAATCCTTAATCATAATGCTTTGATTACTGTAACAATAGTCCTTGTATCTTTAAGTTGGTTTGTGGCTTACTTTATTCACTTTTTTTTTTTCTTTTTTGTATGTGTGTGTGCTTTGTTTTGCAGAGTTGGAAGAATCCATGGATTTCAAGCTTTGACTGACGGGTATCTTACAAGATTACCACATCTATACTGAAAAGGCAGGTGCAGCTCAGAGTACCGGATTGAGTGAGCTGGTGTGTGCACTGCATATATATGAAAACGCATGTGTTTTTGCCATCACATAGACTTACTCTTGCATATTCCTGAGAGCTTTGCAATTGATGAAAATTAATTTGAGAACCAGATGGAGCACCTTTATAGCACAGGAATCAGTAACCCATGGAAAGACATCTGCCAGTAATGTTCAACTTTCCACATGGTCTTCACGGGTGAAAAAAGTTTGCAAGAAGAGGAAGAAAAAACACCCTCTGCACAGAAAAAGCCTAATAAATACCTCCACAATCTAAATCAATAGCTGCGAGGGAAAAGGAAGAATACAGAGGGTAGAGGAAACTGATTTTGTTGTTGCAGAGGAATAATGTATGGTCTTTGGCACATTTTGCTTTGGGCTCAATAGACTGTGAATGGACTAATAAATCGTGACCATATGTTGAGTAATGATGACTGGAAGTAAATAAGTTGAGGAACTATGGGACAAGTCTGGGCATTGAACTGAGCAAACCTCATCATCCTTCTTGAGTTAACCAGGTCATCAAACTTGCATATTCTTTCTCCTTCTCCTTTTTCCTCTTTTCACTTAGTGTGGTATAAATACTAATTAATTGAGCTCATAAATGTTATTCAAATAAAACGATTGGAATACTTCATATGTTTCCTTCTTGTACAGCTGCAAATGTTGTGTCTGGAACTATGAATCTGTGCTGTAGACAAGCATCAAGAAGGAAAGATCCGATCAAGCAAGCAAGGAAAATGCCTAGAGAAATAGTGAACCCAGGAAGTCAGATTTTTAATGCTGCTTCTCTTTCTTTTTTAGATGATTATATTTCTTCCTTCTTTGAATTTTAGAAGATTTTGAAAGAGTGCTTACTTGATGTGCTTTAATTCTGGCATTTGTTTTTTACGGTAGGATGAAAAGTCTGTGATTCCTTGTAGCAGAAGCAAGGGAAAAGTAAAGGAAAAACAGATTGACATTTTAGCCTGTTTCAGAGGAGAAAGAACTTCATGGTTCACCTGAGGCAAACTTATCTGTTTTGAAAGCTAAAAGCTTTAGAGCTTTTTTGATTCTGCTATAAATGAAGAGGGGGTTTCTTTTTCACTCGTGTGTGGCAGCAAAAAGTGGGAAAGCAGGCAAGATAGCGTGATAAGCAGTTCAGGCTGTGTTGGGTCTCTGGTGGAAAAAAAGTGCTGCAATTAAAATTGGATTGGCTTTGGATTGCAA